>NC_142575.1:23439250-23591000 GCF_041283825.1 Pyrus communis
TTTACAGAGTTTCAACTTTTTAAATATGCGCGTATGCCTATTTATGCTTATTGAACATGGATCAGAAGACAATGCTAGGTTTTAAGCTACTTTATTAGCTAATTATGCTTTTGTGTGTTTGTATACATTAATTTGTTGATTTCTTGATACAGTAACAGTAGACAGAAAGCATACCAACCCACCACCCTAAACAGGTGGGGGAAAAAACCATACACAGAGATGATATCCAGAGATTCATGATGTTAAATTTATCAAGGTTGAACAATGGCAAAGCCTGTTCATCATTAAACCAAGCGAGGAAAATGAAATCCACCTGCAGATTGCTTAAGTTTGCTGCAACCTACGGAAAAACCGAATTCCTTCTTCCCTTCTAATATTTGTAGATTAGTATAAAAACCCCGTCAACTATAAGTTTATGAAAGGAAAAGCCGATTACTGCTCAAGGAAAAGATTAAGATAATAGTAAGAGTATTAAGAGAAGACTAGGCAGACAAAATGGTATAAAGTTTATCAGAACCTCAACTCTGTTATTGAAACCCTAAAATTCACATTCACGACACACAACACCATCAACATCTTAATATTCGATTTAACACTAAGACCCCCAATATCTAATTTAATTTTTCAAATTGAATCTAATTACAATACCAAAATCTTCAAATTAAGGCATTAAAGCTTGATTTTGACCTTAGAAAGAAGAAAAATAAAGAATTAAGCTTGATTCTGACCTGGGTCTATACATGTTGGTTGGGTGCAGTCGGGAGAGGATGAGGAGAGGATGAGGATGAAGGATGAGGAGGAAGGCTACGGGAAGAGAGAGACCGAATGAGAGAGAGGGCAATATGAGCGAGAGGGAAGAGAGAGACCTAGTGAGAGAGAAGGATGAGGTCTATACCTATGTTGCCGTAAGGTATCCAGTAGTGAAAATTTAAAAACAGTACCTATTTTTGACAATTGCACCACCAAAATTATCACAAATGGCGTGACCCAAGTATTACATTTTGACGTCGCGCAAAGTGTTTTTGCGCAATGATCACATTGTCGCGTCGCACAAGGTATTTTATAAAAAAAAAATTATTATAAAATTTACTAAAAATGTGACTTTATTCTCTTCAAATTCAATTTTTTTTTTTACATAAAACCCACAATAATATACTTTTCTAACAAAAACCCAACCTGAACTACAATAAATTTAAATCTACTTAATAAATATACATATCATTCAATTTCTTAAGTGTTATACGTACAAAATGAATAAATTTAAATCTACTTAATAAATATATATACCATTGAAATTGATGGGATACGTATATTGTACGAAACTAGTTTCAATGATCCAACAATCAAACTTGTTTGTATATACTTCGAGATCGTAAACACCAAAAATCGCAAAAAACAAACATTCAGAGATCAAGTAACATGACAAAACTTTTCGACAATTATAAACAAAAAATCACGATTTAACAATTATTTTAACTCTAATTTTGATGATTTTTTACAACTACACTCCTTTTAGCCAATATGAATACAATGAACTAATTCGATCATCAATTTAAAATATTTACACTAGTGGATACCACAAAATCTTATGTTATACTTAATGAAAGTATAAATAAACTCTTAAGTGTTAGTGAATCTATCGTTTTGATGGGATACGCATTCTACGAAACTAGTTTTAACGATCCAACTGTCAAACTTGTTTGTATATACTTCAAGATTGCATACGCCAAAAATTGCAAAAAACAAACATTCAGAGATCAAGTAATGGGACAAAACTTTTCAACGTTTATAAACAAAAAAACACGATTTAATGCTTATTTTAACTCTGATTTTGATATTTTTTTACAACTACACTCCTTTATCCAATATGAATACAATGAACCAATTCGATCATCAATTTAAAATATTTACACTAGTGGATACCACAAAATCTTATGTTATACTTAATGAAAGTATAAATAAACTCTTAAGTGTTAGTGAATCAATCGTTTTGATGGGATACACATCTACAAAATTAGTTTCAACGTCAAACCTTCAAACTTGTTTGTACTTACTTCGTGATCGCATACGCCAAAAATCACAAAAAACAAACATTCATAGATCAAGTAACAGGAAAAAACTTTTCGACGGTTATAAACAAAAAAACACGATTTAACGGCTATTTTAACTCTGATTTTGATGATTTTTTACAACTACACTCCTTTATCCAATATGAATACAATGAACTAATTCGATCGTCAATTTAAAATATTTACGCTAGTGGATACCACAAAATCTTTTGTTATACTTAATGAAAGTATAAATAAACTCTTAAGTATTAGTGAGTCTATTGTTTTTATGGGATACGCATTCTACGAAACTAATTTGAATGATCCAACCGTCAAACTTGTTTGTATATGCTTCGAGATCGCATACACCAAAAATCGCAAAAAACAAACATTCAAAGATTAAGTAATGAGACAAAAAATTTCGACGGTTATCAACGAAAAATCACGATTTAACAGTTATTTTAACTCTGATTTAGATGATTTTTTTACAGCTACACTCCTTGACCCTAAATGAATACAATGAATGAACTCGATCCTCAATTTAAAATATTTACAATGAATGAATGAACTCGATCTTCAATTTAAAATATTTACACTAATGAAAGTATAAACTCTTAAGTGTTAATGAATCTATTGTTTTGATGGGATACGCATTCTACGAAACTAGTTTCAACAATCTAACCATCAAACATGTTTGTATATACTTCAAGATCGCATACACCAAAATCGCAAAAAAACAGAAATTCAAAGATCAAGTAATGGGACAAAACTTTTTAACGGTTGTAAACAAAAAATCACGATTTGACGGTTATTTTACCTCCGATTTTGATAATTTTTTACATCTACACTCCTTGATCCTATATGAATACAATGAACTAATTTGATCGTCAATTTAAAATATTTACACAAGTGGATACCACAAAATCTTATGTTATACCACAAAGTTATTAACTTTGCACGACGAAGGTGTGCATTCGTCACGCAAAATAGCTTTGCGCGACCTAGATGCACCTTCGTCATGCAAAATAGTTTTGCATGACAGCAGTCTTCGTCACGCAAAGCTATTTTGCGCAATGAATGCACACCTTTGTCGTGCAAAGTGGTTTTGCGCAACAACCCCATCGTGGCGTCGCACAAGTTATATTTAAAAAAAAAAATTAAAATTGACTGAAAATGTGACTTTACTCCCTTCAAATTCTTTTCTTTTTTTTTCTTTTTTTTCTTTTTTTTTACATAAAACCCACAATAATATATTTTTGTAACAAAAACTAGATCCAAACTACAATAATAAATTTAAAGCTACTTAATAAATATATATACCATTGAACTTGATCGGATATGCATTCTACGAAACTAGTTTCAACGATCCAACCGTTAAACATGTTTGTATATACTTCAATATCGCATACGCCAAAAATCTCAAAAAACAAACATTTAGAGATTAAGTAACGGGACAAAGTTATATTTTTAAGAACCAAATGCCATCCAAAATCCAATCATAGCCCCTCTGAATTCTTTTCACGCCATACGAAGATGGACAGGCCATTCCATCTATTTGTCAAGCTAGAAGAAAATGCATCTATTAGGAAGATATTCTTAATCTAATATATATGTTGATTGTTGACTGTAAAATACACGAACAAATTATCCAACATATTAACTCATATGTTCACAACAACTTTATTTACAAACACAAAAGAACAAGGTACAGCAACGTTGTAGTTATAGAATTGTTAGCAAAAAGCTAACCAGACTCTGATTCTTTACATGAAGAACAAAGTCATCGATCTAAAGCAGAAAAGTACGGAGCTTGTTGGGACTTTCTTTTCGGAGTTTGAGAATTCTCATCCTTCCTTGAGCTTAATGGTGAAGTTTGTGGCATGAGCTCCGACAATCGAATTCTTTCATTGCTTATTTTGTTCTCTGGAAAACAAAATATTGGGATCATGCATGTAGCTTATGTATATCTTTCTAGTACAAAATCAATACGGCTGATCTTCACTCAAATAAACTAAGACTTCATCCTAAAAACTTGATTTATAACCAAAGTGAAAGGTACCTGAAGAGATAACGAAAAAAAGGACGGGAAGCAAGAAGCCTAGTGGAAGCGACTTTATGGTACTGGTGAGGTTGCATATAAAGAGTCCTTTGGAGGCGGGGATGGGGGTGCTGATAAGGGTAGGGAAATGGAGAGCATCCTGGAGACGCCGGTGGGGCTGGTTAATGGGTTAACTTTGGTGACTTCTTCATCATCTAAATACACAATATCCTGCATTGTCAGCTGGTGGTATTCCATAATTTCCCTAAGGAACTGATTCTCACGTGCATAAACTGAATTCTCGTTAGCTAATCAAGCATTCTCTGCTAGAAGTGTCTCCAGGTGAAGGTGGATCTGATACAATCCCATATATATACACGTCAGAAACATTTCTAAATTACATTTATTGATCTAAGAAGAAAACATTGAGAAAAGAACATACAACAGTTTCTGGATTATGGGGAGTTGCAATCATAAGGCACTTGTCCTCATTTAAACAGCTCAATTGCAAAAGGGAAAAGACTAAATCAACTGAATGTGGAAAAAAGAAGGTCTACAATGTATACAGGTCCAATCACGAATAAGAGATTAGAGAAAAACTAAATTATTTTGATAGCTACAATGTCATAAGGTTTAGCACATTGTTAACCAGGAGCCCTTAATCAAGAAAATTACAAAATAGTTAATCAATAGTTAGGGTACTGATGCCATACCTTCAAGAAGCAAGAGCGCATGTCAATCGTTGAAATCATCTTAGCTCTTTGTACCAAACCAAAATTAGGAGAATTCTCCCAAGAGATATAAAGTAATTCAAGTGGTATCTTGCTCCATAGACAATATCCTCCTGCATTTGTTTTTCGTTTTTTTCTAGTTTTTTTCTTTCTTTTCCATGCTGTCAGAAAGTTTCCGATAAAAAAAGAAACGTTAGTGATAGATTCACGGGTCTGGACCAGGGCTGCAAATGGGTGGTATGCCAGGTGGCGGTGCGGGCTCCAGAACGACACAACGCGGATGTGGCCAAACTAAGAAGAATCGATGAGATCGTGCAGCAGTAGCTATGGTCCGGCGTGCTGGATGACTGGTTGGCGGGTCAAATCGCAGTGTAGTTGTAGGTTTGGTCAAGCAACAGTTGCGGGAAAAAAAATAATAATAATAAAAAAGACAAGTTAGTGATAGAAAGTCAGTTTTCCAATCTTTTGCTGCTTCGGTTTTTAACTTTTTATTACCCTGAGTTATGGAGAAAAAAAAAAAAAAATTAACGAAAATCTTTCGTTACTGTTCATTTTAACAAAAAATCACATTTTTACATTAAAAAATCAATCTTATTATTATTCACTTTACCCTTTATTTTGTCATTTTTGTTAAAACTCAAAGTTTTCAAACTATTTTCATTAGTTTTCCTAAAAAAAAAAAGTTTTAGCATGTAGCGTTGCTGCGGGATTAGAAATTGCATGAAAGATCATGTTTAAAATATAAAAAAGTTTGTGTTATAGTAAATTGTTTCAATTTAGGTACAATGAATTGAAACTTTTAACAATTATACCCAATGTTATGAGAATAAAGGTTTTGGCTGGAATAACACTGATTTTTTTATGTGTTCCCTTTCTGCATTGCGGTTCCTGCTAGAATAAGAACAAATTTACCAAATGATTGCATATTTTGGTAAGAGATTAACAAATCAGGTATAATTTATGAGAGTAAATGTAAGAACGGATAAAATACTATAAATAAATATAAGTTTTATAGAAAAGCTTTTCAATCCAACCTAATAGCATCTCTCGAACCATTCATTATGCATGTTCATGTCATTTTAATATCGAACATTTTAGGAATCTAAGCTCATCAAAACGTAACTCCGACAAAATACACATAACAAATCAACACTTAATTTCGCATGATACAACTAAAAAGAGTATAGATACACCAATGAAGCAACTTTTTCGTTCCCAATGGTCATTTTTATGTGTTTTGCTTGCTTTTAGCAACCCAACAACAAATAATCATTTTGCGACTTGAAGCACAGAAATGCAAAATATCCATAGCCAAAAACTCAATAAAAAAGCAAGGAATCGATAACCCAGTAAGGAAAAACAACAAAGAAAGACATTGGGTTACCATAGTCAAACGCTCTCATTTGCCTTGAAATGGGGGTACCACCATAGACACATATCCAAACCAGAAGCAACGGCTCATATTCTCTTAATCCATTGGTTTATCAAACACAAAACACATAGCCCTAAGATCCTGTAGTACGATTTGGATTTTTCTTGTGCATGCATACACTACAAAAGTAATATAGTTAATTGAAAGAAAAAGACTCTGACTTATCACTTGCAGCCATGTTTCCATTTGCTTCTTGTGTTTTCTTAATTTTTCTTCTATAATTAAAAATAAATCACATACATACTCCAAAAACCAAAAAGAAATTGTTGCAAAGGGGAAATTAGAAAATCATACCACCATCAAACATTGCACGGAAGGCATCTGAAGAAGCAAGCACGAAAATTCTGTGATCATAGAACCGTCTATCTGTAATTGGTCAGTACACAATCAAAAATTTAAAGAGGTCCTTTATGTTAACAATGCAATCACTCATGCTAATTGAATAGGAAGAGCTTAAATAAAGATAAATGATTTAAACCTTCGACTAAAAAAATGACATTGGACAGTGTAGGATTGTTTACATACTGCTTCCCCAAATAGACCTGTATGAAGATTTATCCACCATCACAGGCAATTCAAACCAAATAAATACTGCTAATCGGATTAAATAGCTACAAAATGATGCTTTCGTCATTTTGTGCAAGAAAGTGAGTGAGAACTCAAGATCGGAGATCCAAAAAATGCGAGGTTTCAGAACAAAAAAAAAGAAAAGAAGCTAAAGGTGAGGTTCAGAGCAAGAAAAGCTTTAGTGAGACAGATATTGAAAAGGAGGGAAGGCTCGAGAACTTCTGGAACCAAACCAACGTGTCGATATAGTATAGAAATAGACAGACGCGTGGCTTGTGAATAGTGTTAGAGCAATGAGGGACAAAAAAATGAAACCAGAAGCTGGAGCAATAACGGACGTGTGGGTAATTAGGCCATCTTTAACCGAGGACCGGTCAGAGGGCTTGTTTTAGCCTTCTGGCTTTTCAAGACATTAATATTTTAATAAACAGTACATGGTCATATTTGCCTTCATCTTCAACCGAGGGTCAAAGGGCCAGAAGGCTCGTTTTAGTCCTGTTACAAAAAACCGTATTCAACCGAGAGCTATAGGACCAAACATAATTTATTATTTAAATTTAAAAACTACAACGACTTAAATTAAAAAACAACTTATATTTAAAAACTACAACTAAAATTTAAAAACGACAAATCAAATTTAAAAACTACAAATTAAATTCGAAAACAACATTAACTTAAATTTAAAAACTACAACTTAAATTTAATATCCTTAATCAACATCATCTTCATCATCCGCCATCGTAGGAGTATGGTCAGAGGTCAACAGCTGCTGTCGGCTCATAATTTTTTATTTTTTTTTATCAAAATAGGTCTTACTCATTGAAGTGTAAGTTTAAGTGTTCCTTTCCATATTCTTATCATCCATCTCTTCTTGTATTTGTTTGGCCCATTCTTTATGCCTACACTTCCTTTCTTCCGCCTCAAGGGCATTTTGCTCCGCCAATAATCACAATTAGGCACCACTTCATGTTGAGCAGCGTAATCATCATTTGCCTTACCATTTTCCTTCAACCTCCACGCCTTGTTTCGTCCCATAGCCCTAGGTATGGAACCTTCACCCGATGACGGATTTTCTACCCTTGTTTGTTGAATGGTTGGAGATCCATCTTCATCCATATCTGCAGCTGATGATGCAGTTCCAAACACCGACATAGGAGCTCTCTGTGGTGGATCTTCAAATAACACCCACCCTTTACAAATTTCCCAACAACTGTGAAATTGAAAGGGTTTTGTGCTGCTCTCCATATACAATTCCTCCGCTTGGCGTACCTAGAAAAAAATTAAAGGAAATTAATTTATGAAATTAAATGTAATATAATTAAATATTTAAAATAAATTGTGAAAACACTTACTTCGTCGTAGTAATTAGCACCGCTTTCATGTCTACTTGCGGCTACTAACAATGCTTGATGCCATTTGTTCAAACTTGGCTGAAGATATTTCTTCCATCTTGAAGAACAACTCTCGTGGTTTCGAATATTCACTGGAGTGGTGCCTTCATAGAACTCTAAGTATTTTTTTGGACACACGAGTCCAAACACCGTCATTTGTTTGACAATTCCCCTTCACACTATCTTCCGACACCCATCTATAAGCCTTGCAAAGAGCTTCATCTTCTTTTCGGGTCCAAGCCATACCCTTCATTGCAGACGAGGCCATTTCAAAATTATTAAAAAAATTGAAGGATAGATTTTTGAAAGAGGAAGGAAAATATGAGAATTGAAATGGTGTAGGAATGGTGCAAATTTTGTGTGGAATGGTTCAGGTATTTATAGGAAAAAAATAGAATTTATAAAAAAAAAAAAAAAAAAAAAAATTGAATCTAACGGTAACTGGCGCCAGCTAGCCGTTAGATTCAAAATTCTTTTTAAGAATTCCTGTCGGTTATAACTGATAGGAAAGATGATTTTTCTGGCCAGCCTCGGGCTGGCTAGCTGGCTGCATGCAGCTAGCTCTCTAACCCTCCAACCCTCCAGTCCTCTCCGATTCCGTGGGGCCCTCTCAGATTCCACAGCCCTCTGGCCTAGCCCTCGATTGGAGAGCTATTTTCAACCATCTGGACCCTTCGGTTGGAGATGACCTTAGGGCAAAAAGGTCTTTTTACTATGGAAAAAGCGCAAAATATCGCATACAAAGAAGCATTCAGAGGGCGTTTTAGCCCGTTTACTGTTAATGAACAGTGATTTTGCATTGAGTTTTAGTAGAGGTATAATAAGCTTTTTTTGGTATTGGCTTTTTAAAAAACGTCAACAACACCAAAGTGGTACTAAATAATCCTTAGCAGTCGCTTAACACTACAGTGTGATGGTATTCCTCTTTACTAGGAGAAATTTTTCCAAGTGACGGGAACACCATGACACGTGGTGTTCCCTCACACATTAGGATTTGACATCTTGAATATCTTTCAATTTTATATTTCAATAAATAAATAAAACTAAATCTTAATGTGTGAGGGAACACCACGTGTCATGGTGTTCCCGTCACTTGGAAAAATTTCTCCTTTACTAGGAAGTAGGTCTTAGGTTCATATCTCGTGGATGACGAATTCAGTACTAAATTAGGTTGCCCATTGTATGATTTAGTCGAACTTCCTTTCCCTTTTAGTGTAAACATGTATCGAGGTACTAAAAAAAAGGGTAAACTACATTTTACCCCCTCGAGTTTGGGTGTAAATGCAACCTCATACATCATATTTAAGACATTTCAATGTCATACACAAACTTGTATTTAGTTGCAATTTCATACATTCGATAGTTAAACCGTTAATTTAACAATTAAGTAACGACGTGACAAATGTATAACCTATATTTTTGCTCACAGTTAAATTTTTCCACGTAGATTAAAAAATAAATTTTAAATAAAAGGTCAAATGGGTTTAAAAAGTTGTAGAATGTTATGGAAAAGGAAAATGGCATCTTCTAAGACTTCGACATGTCAACACCGAGGATCCTCAACGGACTGGTTAGACCCGTTCCCAACGACCCACTTCCACTGGGCTTCACCCGTAGCGGCAGGCTTTGTAGGCCTAAGCAAATTGTCTTCCTGCAGTGCACCTCCCTCTTCGTCTCTCCTGTTGGGCAGATTTGAGATTTCAAAAATTTTGAATTTCTGTGTTCGAAATAAAATACCAGATGGGTGTGAAGGGGTTTCTTCACCGGAGGAAGAGTGAAGGGTGGAGCAGCAACCACAAAGATGGTGAATCGAATTCGAGGTTGTCCCCGGTGAGGAACTCCAGGAGGACGCGCGGACAAATCTCAACGAACTAGGATCTGATTAAGATTCCAGCATCCATCAATGAACCTTCCAGATCGGCAATGAACACCACATCTGCCAATCTGTAATTCGTGTTGAGCATTGGAAATATTGGCGAGTGCTACTTCTCCTACAACAAGCCACATAAAATAAATAATACTATAGAAGTATTTTCATTGCCACAATTAATTACATAAAATAAACAAAATAAGATAAAAGACTTATCTTTCGTAAGTAGAGAACGTTCTTCGTTGATTCTTGATTAGAATAAGACTTTAGGTTGAGGCGTATACGTTCACTGTCTTTAAGAGTATATTTTGCCCATCAGAGACAATGCCTCGGTGTAACAAGTTATGACACTCTACCTTTCAGGATACAACAACCTATGATACTTGTAAGCATACACTCGCAATACTGAAATCGGATGAACAACTCGATTTTTCCTTTGGTACAAAACAATTGAATAATATAACAACACTTCAAGGAATAAGAAAATGGTCGTATGAAAATTGGAAAAACAACTCCCTCTAATGAAATACCCGTACCCTTGTTATATATATCTTTCCTTTGTTACATGTTTTCATAATAATAAATATAATAATTATATAGCTATTAATATATATTAGAAATTAGGTAACTTAATTGTTCAAAACAAAATGGAAGGATAAATATCTTATCATAAATCAAGAGTAAAAGCATATAAAGACAGCAACAATAAGATTGATATAATAGCCAACCAAAACTGAAAATAAAGTAAATCAAAACACATTTAGTGGTTTGCAAATAACCAATTCAATAATAGCAATTATTGCGGAATAAAAATATTTTAATTTGAAAACATATTTTAATTATATTTGCAAAACATATTTGCCGTGAAAGTTGATCAACATGGGATTGGAGACTGTTTGGGTGATTATCTCCGCGTCAACGTTGAACTTAACGTGTTTCAACCATTACGCAGGATTCTCAAAGTCCGTCTTCCCAATGGGATTAGGGTGGATGTTGATCTCCTATACGAGAGGCTTACTGCCTACTGTTCCTTATGCGGGTGTTTTGATCATGTCAGACTTGGTTGTCAGCGGTATGCTGGTGGTACTATCAATGCAGCAACGGCCCCGTACGGATCTTGGCTTCATGCTGAGGTTAAATGTGCTGGCCGTCGCAACCTTCGTGGGTGTAGATTTGGCCTGGGTGAAGAGGATTTTTTGTGGATTCCGAGGAGGAGCGGTCGCCGGAGAATGGCCCACCACTGAATCTTGATCGTAAGAATGATGCGCCCATTTTGCTCCATCAACCTCGGCATTTGGCTCCAGAAGGAGAGAGTTTGATTGAGGAGAATCCCCGCGTTGACTTGGCGCCATTGATACCTAATTTAGATCTTGCATGTAACTCCCCAATTCATGGTATGCCTAATTCAGGAGAGGTTTTTCAGTGTGACCGTTACACGAGATGGTACACCACGTGTTGCTATATAAATGGTGAGATATGTGTTTTAAAAAGTTAATAACTGAAAAAATAAAATTTCTCACCACTTACATAAAAACACATGGTGAACGACCCGTGTTCCCGTCATAACTAAAAATTTCTTCTAATTCAGCTCCTTCTGTTTTTATGGACCCTCATGATTTTGTACACGTGGTGGGCCCAGTGTTACCGGGTAAGAGTTGGTAACACGTCTCGACCTCGATATTCCCCGAATATCCGGATAGGCACCTGCTAGCCGACACCTGAGGGTGACGAAAGTCATTTATTGAATACAAGAGTAATGATTAGGAGGAAATATACACGAATAAATAATCATAGAGGAAATTAAGTGAATTAAACAGAGTTTAAGAAGATAGCTAGAGTGCACAGAACATGCTCGATACGAAGATCACAAAGAAAAGATCATTACAAGATATCACACAAGTGGATGATAGACCGCTACTGGTAGGGAAATGCCTCGTACGTTGTGTCGTAGTCCTCGTTTCTAAGACCTGAATGGGGGCGCAAAACAAAGGTGAGTGGACCAAGTTCATATATACAATAATAATAAAACAGTTATCAAGATACTAACCCCCACAGTTTATATAAAGAAAACTACTAGCATAATAAGTGATAGGTTTACTGAAAACCCTAGCACGCCAAAAACATCTCAAAAGACATATCGCAGAAAAACATCACGGAAATCAAAATATCAATCATCTCACAGATCGTCTCGTAAGCACGGTGTGCTGCTAGTAAGATCATTGAATAAATATAACTCCCGGCCCTATGCCAGCACCGTGGTCTCTGCGCCCGTAGCCAGAGATTACCAACTCCCGGCCCAATGCTTGCTCCGTGTCCCTCAGCCCGTAGCTAGGGATTATTTTTCCCGGCCTAACTGCCAACACCAGATCCTCGCCCTAGGCGGCATAGTGTCCTCTAGGTACGCACAAATAGTTACGCCTCTTATAAATAACCACTTCATAGTATAAAGTCATTCATCATCTATACTATAAAGAGGGGTTTCCAAATATGTTCTAGCATCCTATCGTCATCCATCAGATAGTCTACCAGTTCATGGTTTTTATAGAAAATACGATATATTAAAATATAGCTTAATATAGGCCAACAATTAATTCCTTACAAAATAACGAGACGATAATCAACATTTCAATAAACATGCTTAACATAAATTAAATCCATAAACTCGTAATGCTTTTCATTTATGCAGTTAAACTATGAGATCATGTAATTTTAGAAGGGGTCTACTCACAGATACTCCGTAGTAGCAGAGTTGTGCGGAAAAGGATTAAGGAAATCCCCACTAGCAAGTTCACCTAAGCACAAAAATGTACAATTTATCAAACTATGCCCAAACGGTAGAATTTTAGGAAATGGACACCAAAAACAGATTTAGAACATCGAAATTGGCCTAGGAGAGATTTTGGGTTTTTGGATCCTAAGGTTTTTGGTTAAAAAGGGTTAGGGTGAAAATGGGTGGTTTGAGCTTAAGCCCAAACCAACACACACACACGCACGTGCACCACACACACTCACACATGCTTACACACACACACACACATATTCACACGGACACACATACACACGCTGCACACACGCACATGCACGGCATGCACACGCATATGCACGGCATGCACACCCACACACACAATCCACATACACACGCACACACTCACGCACTGCACAGCCTAAAGGCCTCACACACGGGGCCGGGCTTTAAGCCCTTTCTAAACAAAAGCGGCCCAAGGCCCTTTGGGTCATTAAAATAACTAAGAAAAATTAATTAAAAGACAAGGAATGGGTTGGGTTTGGTCTACGGGCCCAAAGCCCGTGGGTGTCCTGAATGGCCTGAAGGGCCTGCATGCTGATCGGAGAAGAACGCCAGAAAATGGTGATCGGAATTCGTCCCGATTCCGATTTGGACCTAAAACTAAGTAAAAATAGGAAGTTAAATCATAAAAATGATGCTGAAAAAGAAGGGAAGCAAGATTTTACCACAAATATAATCAAATGAGGTCGAGATTGGCCGAGTTTGATTCCAAAGCTCACTAGATTTTCATGCCGGGTTCTGGAAGAACGAAAATAGAGTGCATGCACAGATTAGAACCTTCCATTTGGACTGAGAACAACTCAGCAAAATAGAATAGGGCAGCGAGCCTTACCTGTCTTGGAGTTTCAGAGATTTGAAGCTCTTGGCTTCAATGGCAGAACACACAGAGGTGTCCTAATGATGCATGCAGGATTACAGTTGAGTTCTTCAAGCCATAAGGATTCTAGATATGTGGTTATTTTGTTGGATTTGTTTAGATTTCGAAAAGGGAGGGGACGAGAGCTCTCGGAGCTCAGGGGAAAGTGGAACTTCTGAGAGTTAGAGAGAGAAAGAGAGAAAGCTAAGTTTTTCAGAAAATAAGGAAGGAAGAGGATAGGGCTCACGGGTTGGGTCATTGGACCTAACCTTGGGCCTTAAGTTAACACAAAGGGAGTTGGGCTTGGCCTAATGAAATCTAAGTTATTTTGGGTAAGGGTTATCACAGTTGGGAAGAGCCCAATGGGTTTGCAGAGCCCACCGGCCCAAACTTGGACGGGCCTCTTCTGTCTCAAGATGGATGAGTGATTTCTACTCAGGGCTTGATCAACATCTCCAGCTCGGACCCTTTTAACTTAACTCCCACAATTCAATAGGTACTAGGTTCTCCAGCTGGAGCTTCTGCCACTCGATCGAGAGGGTCTGCGCGTGAAGGTTATGGCAAGCGCCGGAGTTCCAGTTCATGATGGCTTGCATCTTCAACAGACAAATTTGGAGATAAACGTGTTAGTGACTCCTCTATGGCAGAGCTTGGTGCTCCTCAAATGACCCCGCATCTTGCAATCTGCTTCTTCTGCTCCGAATTCATCGGCTGCGGCTGTGTCAGGACAGTCCCGCGGGTCGTCATGAATTGTGTTGCCTAAAACTGTCGTGAAGCACTGGAAATCTTGGTTTCCCAGCAGGTTCCCCAAATTCTCTTTCTCATTGAGACTAAAGAATTTTAGAAAGTTGAGGAATTAGAAGGAATTGGAGAGATTTCATAATGTATTTTAAGCATCTACATAATCTTACCCCCTCCCATGATATTTCAAGAGAATTGAATCAAAATTTTATATGAAATCTCTACAAATCAATTAAACTCCATAAAAATCTATAGATTTATAAATCCATTAAAATCTCTCAGTTTGTCAATTGAATACACCTCTCTAAATGTGATGTAAAGAGAATTGATTATCTTAAATTTCATCTTGGTTTCATCGATTATTGTTTTTCAATTCCTAGTAATGGTCGTTCGGGTGGTATTGTGAACTTTTGGAACAATATTGTGCCTCAAGCAGTTTCATTTTGAAGAGGCTTGGCTTCAATGTGAGGACTGCGCTTAAGTGGTTTCCATTGGTTGGTCTAAGCGGGCTTTTGGAACGCCATCCTATCGGGTTTGTGAGAAGATCAAAGCAGCTCGTATTGAGTTGTTAAAATGGATAAGATCTTTGGCGTCAGTGTGGGAAGAAACAAAGGTTGTTAGAGATCAGATGTAAGTTCTCTTCCAACACCCCACGGATTCGGTGGAATGAGACCGTGGGAGTACTTTGCATAGCAAGCCTGAGTCCTTATTGTCTCAAGAAAAGTCTCACCGAAGCAGCGTTCTAAAATAGCTTGGTTGCGCAATGGTGACCGTAACACTCGATACTTCCACCAAAAGGCTTCGAATCTTCGCCGAAAAAATTTATATCAAACGTCTTTTCAACGCCAATGGTATCTGGCAATCGCATCTAGGGGACATCGAACATGTGGTAGTTGAGTATTTTACCTTTATGTTCACTTTTAATGGAGAGTCTCCATGTGATGAGATTTTGGATTCAGTCCATGGGCGAGTCACCTCGGAGATGAATCGTACTCTATGTGCTCTGTATTTTAACAAGGAAATCAAAGAGGCTCTTTTCCAAATGGATCCTCATATAGCCCCGGTGCCGGATGGCATGTCTCTTTTTCTTTTTCTTTTTTCAGAAATTCTGGGATATCATCAATGCCGATGTCGTTTTTGCAGTGAGGTCCTTCCTTACTTTCGGCTGTACTCTCAAGCAACTCAACTACACGATGGTTTCCCTTATTCCGAAGGTTGCTAAACCTCAGCATATATCTCAGTTAAGACCGATTGCCTTGTGTAATGTTCTACATAAGATTGGGGCCCAGGTTATTGTTAACCGTTTAAAAGGTATCATCGATGTCATTTTTTAACAACAAGGAGGTTTCATGCCAGGGCACCTTATTTCAGACAACTCTCTTGTAGCTTCTGCACTGGGACATTATCTCCATAATCTCCAAAGAGGTAAACGGGGCTTCTTAGCGCTAAAGCTCGATATAAGCAAGGCATATGACCGTGTGGAGTAGAGTTTCTTAAGGAAAATCATGTTAAAACTCAATTTTGATGCACATTAGACTAATATTGTTATGACCTGTGTTAGTTCTATCTCATACTCTTTTCTGGTTAACGGTGAGATTACTGGATATATATCCTCGACTCGTGCCCTTAGACAAAGGGAACATCTTTCTCCCTATCTATTTTTGCTATGTGTTGAAGGTTTGACCAGCTTAATTGCACGGAATGAACAGCTGGACCGAATACATGGTGTTTCAATTTGTCGTGGGGCTCCCAGCATTTCCCACTTATTGCTCCTATGAGCTCCTTTAGGAATGTTGGATCCTTAAAAAGATTCTGAGATCTTATGAGTTGGCTTAGGGTCAATGTATTAATTTTGAGAAGTGTGCAGTTTCGTTTACCCCTAACATTAAGTGAGATATTCAAGATCAGTTGGCTGCTTTCTTGGGCGTGGTTTGGGTGGATGTGCATGATCGTTACTTGGGCCTTCCTATTGTTCTTGGGCGTAATCATTCAAAGCGGTTTTCTTATATTAAAGATCGTTTCTGGAAGAAGTTGAAGGGTTGGAAGGACAAACTTCTCAGTGCAGCAGGTAAGGAAATTCTTATTAAAGTGGTTGGTCAGTCTTTTCCTATATACTCGATGAATTGCCTTTTACTCGCCAAAACTTTTTTGTGAGGATCTACAATGCATCTTATGTCGTTTAGGTGGGGTGATAGCGACGACACTAATCAAATACATTGGCTTTCGTGGGAGAATATGTGTAGGCTGAAGAATGAGGGGGTCTTGGTTTTCGTTCAATCTATGACTTTAACTTGGTCTTACTGGCCAAACAAGGCTGGCGTTTGCTCCAGAACCTCTAGGTATTGGCATCTCGATTGCTGAAAGCAAAGTATTTTTCCCATAATTCCTTTTGGCAGGCGTCCTTGGGGGCCTTACCATCTGTGTGTTAGAGAGGTATCTTGGAGGCTCGATCAATCCTTGAGAAAGGTTCTCGTTTGCGCGTGGGAAATGGAGGATCGATTTGTATTTGGCATGACCGGTGCCTTGACCGCCGTACCTATTCCATCCTCTTGATGATTGTGGGGTGGATTGGTCTCTAATTTGATTCTTCTTGCGTCGGCTTCCTGGAATCATGAGTTGGTTAATGAGTTGTTTCCATCAAGCGATGCTTCACTCATTCTTTCTATTATGTTGAGCGGCAGACTACCTCCGGATAAGTTGATGTGGCACTATGATTCGAAGGGTCTATTCTCGGTGAAAAACGCCTATAAAGTCACCTACAGCATGCGTAATCAAGCTTCTGGTTCGCAGCTGAGCGCTATTCGTATTTCTATGTGTAAGGTGTAAAAACTTTAGCACACTCAGGATTCACTTCAATTGCATACCCAATCAATAATGGGATGCATGTATTTATAAGAACACTACTACAAAAGGGGATATTACTGTCGGAGTAAAAACAACAAGAAACACTACTTACTGTCGAATTATTGGTAAAAATCCGACATTAAATCGTGCAATGTCAAATAGAGGAACCGACACCAATGCTATCGTCACAAAAAGAGTATTGACATCGCTAAGGCTCGTTAATCCACCACCATGGAGTAAAGTAATATAAAACAAAAAGGAACAAATGCGTCACTTAAAACTAACATAGGTACTGACGTCGCTTATAAGCGACATAGAAAGGAACAAAGGCGTCACTCCAAACCGACATTAAGTAACACAAACAATTAAAATATCACAATTACCGTTGCTTCCAACCGACATCACTTGAGTTAAATAAATAAAATAGTCAAGCTGTTGTCGGTCGTAACCGACATTACCTAACATCTCAATAAAACTGGTAAAGGTACTGACGTCGCTTATAAGCGACACTAGATATACTAAAAATAAATAAATAAATAAATCTTTCTTAGGGTCCGCCAACCGTTTAGCATTAGCTTCATCATTCCTTCTCAATTCATTGTTCTCAGTCATCAACACTACTACTGAACTCCTGGATGATCTTCTGGAAGAATTATTTTGCACTAGTTATGTGGTTCATTGTTTTCAATCGCCTATTATGCTTATTTTTTGCAGCAATCTCCTAAAAAAGAAAAAAAGAAAAAAAGAATTTATTAAACAAATTTCAAGCTGTAATAAAATAAATAATAAAAAGTTTTCCTTTGTTTTTTCTTTATTCCAGTAGGACACCAAATCAGCCCACTGTCGAGGATTCATATTAGGAGGTGTGTTCTTGTGCTCCTCGATCGGTTTATCAGTATAATGTTTTCTTTTTTTTTTTGCCATATCATCTTCTTGAAAAATAATAGTTTCCTATACTCACCAAAAAAATCAAGCAAATTAATTATTACTATAAGCATTGACTTATTATACTCTCTTCAAGTAACAAAAATATTTATACCTTTATTCTATTCCAGAAAGCTTCCCCGCGATCTTCCTTGATCATGCGCTAATCTCTCACCAACAGAATATTTCTAGAATCTCTAACCTCCGCCGGTACATGTTTTGAACAAGCACTAGAATTTTCACTAATGCATTTTCCAAACACATCAAAAGAACAAGGTTGTTCCTTCCAATTGGGAATTGAGGGTCCCCGTCCTCGTTGAGTTGTTATCAATACAGAAAAAAAAGAATTAAAAACCAAGGACCAAAAAAAAAATTTCAATTTGGGCATCATACTAGTTAGACAACAAAACAAAAAATTGAAACTAATAACCATAATAAATTAAAAATGGACCACCTTCGACTTCTTCCTCTTCGAATTGGATTTCGTCAGCATGCTCGTCTTCAAAATGATCCATAGTAAAACAATCTGCAAGAAGAACTACAAAAACGAAAAAGTGAAAAGGGAGATGAAATGGAAGCACGGATGAAATTGGGAAGGAGAAGGAGAGACTAAAATAAGGGAAAAAACGAAAGCACATATGAAATGGGGAAAACGGGATTTAAATATGGATGCTGAGTTGGCGTCGGTTGAAACCGACATTATGTCCCTAACCTCGTATTAAAACCCACTGGCGTCGCACTAAGTGAGGCTTAGTGTCGGTTGAAACCGCCACCCACTTCTAACATGCATTACGTCAAATTAAATACACCCACTTTTTTGACAACATTTATTGGACCAAACTTGATGTCGGTTTAGTCAAACTTGATGTCGGTTTAGTTAAACTTGATGTCGGTTTAAACCGACACCATCACTGACACACTTTACTGTTACATTAAATTGAACAACCACTTTCTGACATAGTTTTTTAAAATTCACATGGCGTTGCTTTAGTTAACCTTGGTGTCGATTAAAACCGACACTATATCAGAACAAGCGGGAAAGTTCCTGCCTAGTGTATTTCAAATTATCTGACCAATGCAAGGAAAATAGTTTTTTTTTTTTTTTTTTTAATTCCACATACAAAAAAAAAATAATGAGTGTTTTTTTTTTTTTTTGGTTACCTCATATAACATTTTAAGATTTTATTAAATAAAATTGAACTTAAATAAAATACATAATAAAAAACAAAAATATGGTCTAATTAATACTTAAAACACATAAAACAGTTAATATATTTATTCCATGTCATCATAGGTTATGTCGTCGTCGGCATTGGCATAACTAGCGAACTAGGTAGGCAACGGTAATGATTCATGAAAATGAGTCTCTTCCACGCCAACCCTTGTATGAAAATTTTCATGGTCAAGTATCTGATCATCCAAATTTGTTATGGCATAATCATCAATTGCATCGTTATCCTCTAATACGTCAAACATTCAGATATTAAGTGACGGCACAAAACTTTTCGACAATTATACACGAAAAATCACGATTTAACAGTTATTTTAACTCCGATTTTAATGATTTTTTACAGCTACACTCCTTGATCCTATATGAATACAATGAACTAATTTGATCGTCAATTTAAAATATTTACACTAGTGGATACCACAAAATCTTATTTCATAGTTAATGAAAGTATGAATAAACTCTTAAGTGTTAGTGAATCTACTGTTTTGATGGGATACGCATTCTATGAAACTAGTTTCCACGATCCAACCATCAAACATGTTTGTATATACTTTGAGATCGTATACACTAAAAATTGCAAAAAAACAAACATTCAGAGATCAAGTAACGGGACAAAACTTTTCGACGGTTATAAACGAAAAATCACGATTTACGGTTATTTTAACTCTGATTTTGATGATTTTTTACAGCTACACTCTTTGACCCTGTATGAATACAATGAATGAATTCGATCTTCAATTTTAAAATATTTACACTAGTGGATACCACAAAATCTTATGTCATACTTAATGAAAGTATAAATAAACTCTAAGTGTTAGTGAATCTATCATTTTCATGGGATAAGCATTCTACGAAACTAATTTCAATGATCCAACCATCAAACTTGTTTATATATGCTTCGAGATCACATACGCCAAAAATTGCAAAAAACAAACATTCAGAGATCAAATAACAGGACAAAACTTTCCGACGGTTATAAAATGAAAAATCACGATTTAACGGTTATTTTATGACACACCCCGACCGAGATCAGGGCATGCTGGCCGTCACGTGGAAGTAACGTAACCATGTGCAAAGTGCGGAAGCTAAGAAATAATAATAAAAGTATGAATAAAAATAGAACTAGCTATACACAAAGTAAATAACATACATGTGCAAGCATATGTGTGAGAAACAAAGTTCAGAGCACGGAAGACCTAGTGCAGTCCGGGAGAAACAACACTAAATAAACACACCCAAAAGTGGTCCTACACTGGTGATAATCTATCAGATAAGCTGGGAAAATCCTCTGGGGAGCCACCAAAAGCGCTAGTCAAACTAGAACCTGGAGGGGCGCAAAACAGAAAGCGTGAGTGGGCAAAAACAAAGCTTTTCAAAAATCATTTCATAAACAAAGTTATAACCCCTCGTCGTAAAACCAGTATACTTCCCAGAAAAATATAATATATACATATATATAAATCATGCTCAGAAATATGCCATGTCAAATGCCTCGAAATAAAATGCAAGTACTCAGGTAATGCCAAACAATGCCATGTAATCTGTTAGGCAGAGTCACCTAACGTGACCTGTACGGCTGAATCTAGAGCTCAAATCTCCAACTCACTAACTACACCTGCACACGAGTCGGAACCACCTAAAGTGGTATGTACGACAGGATTGGGTGTATAATAAGTACGCTCAAGTGCTACGATCACGTGAAGATTGGGCGAATGATCGCGGGTCACCTACGAGTCGGAACCACCTAAAGTGGTATGTACGACAGGACTGTGCACCTAACTTGGATCCAAGATGAGCGTGTGGTGCGGGAGGTGAACATCACGTGAAGGACTGTGCCCAACACTGGGCGGGAGCACTAACACCAGGGGTGCAAGTTATGAGCTCTCTATGCATCTCAAATCACTACTAAACATAAACATAAACCATAACTTACCTAGTACTTACCTATGCGTCTGCAGCACCAAACATATGTATATATGCAACTAATAATGCATAATTAAACAACAAATATAATGCATAGCATATAAAACATCTAAACGTTTCATTTCACTTTCTAGGAAAAACACAAGTATATAGGTATATACGGAAAACCAAAAGCCCACTCACTGGTATGTAGAAGGGTCATAACCCCCTTGCCTCGAGTGAGCGCGCTCGTCCTCAGGATAGGTCTCACCTATATGCGAAACAACTATAAAAACGTAAATTTTAAAGCACATAACCAACATTACGAAATAACTTCTCATACAATGCTCAAATGGGGTGTATGAATACACCAACGCGATCTACTCAACCTCACGAACATCCCCATATTTTTCAAATACTTTTTCCAACACCGCACATGCCCCCACGCACCAGCCAAGGCACGGCCACACACGCCGCCCACGCGCAGGCACGTGCCTAGCACACTGACGGCGTCAGTTAACGCCGCCAAGAATATTCTGTTAAGTTTAACTGATTCCGTTAGCGCCGTTAGGAATATTCCGTCAACTTCTCCGGCCAACCTCCGGCGCCGGAAAACCGGGAAAATTTCAAAACTTGATATCTCACTCGTTTTTCATCCAAATTCCACAAAATTGGTACCAAAATGAAGCTTACAACAAGAGGAACAAATCCTTACCACTTTCAAGCACTAAAACCAACGGAATCTCGCCGAGAAAACACCACCAACTCTGACCAAACCTGCAACTCACAATCCCGACATCCAAAACCTTCAAACGAACCACCCCGAGCCTCCTAAGGACCTCACCAAGCTTCCTACAAGCTTGAAATTCCCAAAAACATAAGAATTAACGTGTGCATGAACAGTGACCAAATCGGGGATCTCGAGTTAGACGTGAAAACGAAGGTATCCTTACCTGAAATGGGTATGGTTAAACTCCTAACAACCTCACGAGCACAAATGTATAGTTTGTTTCCTCGATCTACCACGTTCTCACTTGTTTTGGTGTTGTCCGTACGTATGGAGATAGGAAAGAGAGAAAGAGAGAGAAGGACAGGGATACGGGACAGGGAAGGGATGAGGGTGAGTGTGGGGGTGTGTGTGTGGTCCAAAATCAACCAACCAAAACCCCAAAATGACCACACAACGAAACAAACATACTAAGCTGTCATTCCATCCCTACAGTACGAAAAGTTCGGAACGGGCTGTCACATTTTAACTCCGATTTTGATTATTTTTTTATAGCTACACTCCTTCATCCTATATGAATACAATGAATGAATTCGATCTTCAATTTAAAATATTTACGCTAGTGGATATCATAAAATCTTATGTTATACTTGATGAAAGTATAAATAAACTCTTAAGTGTTAGTGAATCTATTGTTTTGATGGGATACGCATTCTACGAAACTAATTTCAACGATCCAACCGTCAAACTTGTTTGTATATGCTTCGAAATCGCATACGCCAAAAATTGCAAAAAAAAAAATTTAGAGATCAAGCAACGGGACAAAACTTTTCGACGGTTATCAACGAAAAATCACGATTTAATGGTTATTTTAACTCCTATTTTGATGATTTTTTACAGCTACACTCCTAGACCTTATATGAATACAATGAATGAACTCAATCTTCAATTTAAAATATTTACACTAGTGGATACCACAAAATCTTATGTTAATACTTAATGAAAGTATGAATAAACTCTTAAGTGTTAGTGAATCTATTGTTTTGGTGGCATACGCATTCTACGAAACTAGTTTCAATGATCCAACCATCAAACATGTTTGTATATACTTCGAGATCGCATACACCAAAAATTGCAAAAAACAAACATTCAGAGATCAAGTAACGAGACAAAACTTTTCGATGGTTATAAATGAATTAGCTCCGATTTTGATGATCTTTTACAGCTACACTCCTTGATCTTATATGAATACAATGAACTAATTTGATCATCAATTTAAAATATTTACACAAGTGGATACCACAAAATCTTATGTCATGATGATCGATGAAAATTGAGGACTTTGTAAAAGGAATAACATGCAAGCTTTGAGTTCCATTGGTGAGGTTTAAACTTTTGAGAAAGGCTTCACAACCTTGAAAACAAAAACTCTTTCATTTTGCATATCCTTGCACATTTAATATTTTGTAATAGACTAGTAGTGTATGGATGTTTGTTTATTAGGCTCTTATTTTCAAGTGTAGATGTAGTACTTAAACGACAAATGTGTTTTACTATTTTGAAGTAATATTTATGTGGCAATGTGTGGTATGTGCAAATTTAAGAAAAATATTTTTTTTTTAACAGGTCATAACGGGTCGGGTCACTTTACCCGACCCATTAAGATAACAGGTGTTACACGAAAACGACACTAACACGACAGACACGACCTGTTTGCCAGGCCAATTCTAGAGGGTATATAAAGGTCACCAATCTGTCGCCTACAACCGCACCAGGTTTCAAAATATTTTAAAAAAATTAAATCTATGTCGGCTACAAGTGACACAGGCTTTGAAAATATTTAAAAACTTTCTCTAGTGTCGGGTATAAGCGACACTAGTCTTCTTTTAACCGACGCTAACTTTATGTCGATTACAAGCGACACAGGATTTCAAAATATTTAATAAAAATTAAAACTCATGTTGGCTACAACCGACACTGGCTTTGAAAATATTTAAAAACTATCGTTAGTGTTGAAAAAATGTGACACCAGTCTTCTTTTAATCGACGCTGACATTATGTCGGTTAAAAGTGACACCACTATTAAAAAATATTAAAATCTATGTCGGTTATAAGCGACATTAACAGTTTATGTTGGTTATAAGCGACAATAATTCCGACACCATGTAAAGTAGGTGTCGTAATTTCTTAAGCGCCACTATGTTTTATAAAAGCGACACCAGCCACCAACACAATAAGACCTTTTTGTAGTAATGCAACTTCAATATTACAATATGGGTTTGAAAACCCTGGATACAAGGAGCTTTTTAAAATACAAACAGAAACACAAGATTACATACACAACTTTGCGTACAACAAATATTTGAAATACAAGTCCTAAAAACTAGGAGTATCAGAAAGGATAAGCGTTTGATCAGAATCCTAATTCCTCAGATTACGATGAGTACAACTTGACCTTGACTTCGTTTAACACCCCCCTGGCAAGCTAATAGGTCGAGGAACAATTGGAAGCTTGGACACCAATAATTTGAATCGAGACGAAGACAAACCTTTGGTAAATAAATCAGCAAGCTAATCTTGTGAACAAATGTAATTAACTAACAGTTCACCACGAACCATTTTCCCCCTGACATAATGATAATCAACTTCTAAATGCTTAGTTCATGAATGAAACACAGGATTCGAAGCAAGAGCAATTGAAGACACATTCTCACACCATATATGTGGTCGCGCAAGATGTAAATGCAGGACTCGGAAAAAAAAACCTTAACCATGAAAGCTCAGCTGCTATGTAAGCTAATTGCCTATACTCGGCCTCCGTACTCGACCGAGAAATAGTTTTCTGTTTTTTTGAACTCCAAGACACAGATTTGAACCAAGATAAATACAAAATCCACCAATGGAATGCCGAGTATCTGGATTCCCGGCATAGTCCGCAACAGAGAAAGTAGAAAGGTTTGCAGTACCTGACTTGTATAGAAGACCATGGCTATTTGTGGCCTTTAAGTAACGTAGAATCCGTTTCACTGCCATCCAGTGGGCAGTTGTTGGAGCATGAATGAATTGGCATACTTGGTTAACTGCATAAGATAAATCAGGACAAGTGATCGTTAAGTATTGTAAGGCACCAACAACACTACGATACATTTCTGGTTTATTAAATGGATCTCCAACATGTGCACTTAGTTTTTGGCCAGAAGACATTGGTGTAGAAATTGGTTTGGCATCCTTGAATTTGGTGTGTGATAATAAGTCTAGAGCATACTTGGATTAACACAAATGCATATGACTACCATTATACTTAACCTCCACACCCAAGAAATAATTAAGTGCTCCTAAATCCTTCATGGAGAACAAAGTGCCCAACTTCGTAATTAATTTGGACATCTAATGAAGACTATTGCCAGTGATCAAAATATCATCCAGATAAATAAAAAAGGATAAGATACATCCATTTGTGATTGAACACAAACAGACTATAATCACACGTTGATTCCTAAAAACCAAGTTAAAGCAAGAAATCCCAGAACCTCTGAAACCATGCCCTCGGGGCCTGTTTAAGACCATAAATGCTGCGTTGAAGTTTACAAACATGATTGGGTAACTGTTGATCAACAAATCCCAAAGGTTAGCGCATGTACACTTCTTCGTTCAAAAAACCATGCAAAAACGCATTTTGGACGTCAAGCTGCCTAACGTGCCAACCTTTTGAAACTATAAGACTTAACACAAACCTAATTGTACTGTGCTTAACCACGGGACTGAAGGTCTCGTTATAATCCACACTAGCCTTCTGATGAAAACCATTGGTGACAAGTCGAGCCTTATATCGCTCAATTGTACCATCTGCATGTCTCTTCAGTTTGAACACCCATTTTTTGGGAAGCAAATTCATTTATGGATGAAACGAAACCAAACTCCAAGTTTCACACCTTTGCAGTGCATTAAATTCCTGTACCATGGCATTCTTCCATTCTTGAGATTTGACAGCTTGATTGAAACAGGTTGGTTCAATAGGAAATTTGTCAACAGTCATATGCATGGCATATTTAGGGTTTGATTTTTGGATGCCAAACTTCAATCGTGTGGTCATACGATGGCCTGGATTATTTGACAACACTTGGACAGGTTCCGTGGATACTAAAACTTGTTCATTTGAACGTATGGTTGATGATTCAGGAAAGGACGATAGGACGAGATGTGACAATAGTTGTGTTTGGGTGAGGTTGAAACTGTTCTATGGTCGGTATGGAAATTATATCACTGAAAGGGCTTTGTGGAATGGCAGGGATCTCGGGTAGGTTAGGTATGGCAATTATATCACTGGAAGGAGTTTGTGGAGTGGCATTGATCTCGGGTAAGTTAGGTAGTTGAGATATACTAGGTGGGCTAGGTAAATCAAAGTTAAATAATAACACGGGAGAGTGAGAGTTACCTGCTTCATTGACATTTTCTGAGGTAGATGTGAGTCCCTTAAAAGGGAAAGAGTCCTCATCGAATAGGACATGGCGAGACAAGTAAACTCGTCTTGTGGACAAATCCAAACATTTGTAGCCTTGGTGATTCAGTGAATAGCCTAAGAAAAAATAAGCTTTTGATTTGGGTTGCAGTTTATGTTGTGTATAGGGAACTAACCATGGAAAACATCGACAACCAAACACTTTTAACAAGTCATACTTTGGACAAAAGTTTTTTTGGCATACGATTTATCAAGTACGTAGTTGTGGAACAAGCATCAAACCAAAATTTATTTGGGACGTGAGATTAAGAAAGCATGATGATACTTGTCTCAACAATATGTCGATGTTTTCTTTCTGCAATTCCATTTTGTTCAGGATGTTTAAGGCATGAAAAACGTTGTGAAATCCCATTATCAGTAAGAAACTTCTGAAAAGCACGACTTTTATATTCCCCCCTTCGTCACATTGAAGAGTTTTAATTGAAAAATTACACATGTTTTCAACAGTAGCCTTAAATTTTACAAATATCTCAAAGACTTCACTTTTGTTTTTCATGGGAAAAATCCAAGAGTATCGAGAGTAGTCATCCACAAACAACACATAATGACAAAAATCTTCATTAGAAATAATTGGGGAAGACCACACATCAGAGTGCAAAAGTTGCAAAGGAAACTTAGAAATAGACTCAGACACGTTGAAAGGTAACTTAGTACTTTTTCCTAAGGGACATGACTCACAAAAGGTCAGAAATACCATGAATTGGTACTTATTTGAAATTAAAAACTGAATTATTGAATTGGCAGGATGACCAAGCCTAGCATGCCATTTTTGGACTGAACACCGTACTCCTACCAAGGCTGAAATTGAAGACTTGAACTATCCACTGCCACTAGGAAATGGGTATAACCCATTCTCATATCTCCCTCGAAAAAACGTCTTCCATGTCTTGAGGTCCTTAACAAGGAAAAAAATATGGAAATATTAGTAGATAGTAATTGTTGTCTAAGGTAAACCTATGGGCAAATATGATGTTTTGAGAGGTAGTGGGACAGTGAAGGATATTATTCAAATCAAATGAACAAGCTTTAGTATGTAGTTGATTGGAACCCAAATGAGAAATAGTGATGCCAAAATCATTACCTACACCCCCAATAGTTTTCATTACCATTGTATTTTTTGGGATTAACCAAAATTTGAAGTTTAGGAGTGACATGTGCATTAGCACTAGTGTTTAATAGTCAGGTACCATTAGATTGCTTATTCAGAGTGATTGGCGAGGAGTACATGGTTGTGAATCTTTTGGCAGGAATCCTACCTTCATAAGCAGTGTTCATCCTTTGGTAACAATCAAGGGCAGGATGACCTAGTTTGCCACAAATTTGGCAAATGATACGCTCACCGGGATAAAGAGGTCTCTCACCACTAGCGGGCTGATTGCACTGGTTGTTGTTGTTACGAGGACTGTATCCTCGTTGATTAGATATGGAACCACGATTAAATGGAGATGTACCTTTTCCAGTCCCACAAGAGCATCCACCATCACATCCTCGTGTAGCAACAAAGGCATTAACAGGTGCAGGTTCAGCCAAGGAAACATTCTGATCCGCCATTCTTCATTCGGTAGTCAACAGAAGTGCCTCAAGGGTGGGATAGGTGATAGGAGTATCTCGAGCTTGAGCAGTACTTACTGTCATTTCAAAAGCAGGTCCTAGATTGTTCAACACAATCTGCACGAGTTCATCATCATTCATAGGTTGCCCCGCTAGGGCAAGGTTGTCAGCAATCGCATTCATGCGATCTAGGTAATCCGCAATAGAAAGATCACCTTTTTTGGTCTGCAAAACTCATTGCGCAGGAATAAAATTATGTTATGAGAACTGGTGGCAAACCTTTGCTCCAAAGCTTCCCAAGTGGCACACGTAGTCCTCTTACTTGCTACAGTAAACAAAACAGAAGCAGTCAATGAGCCATTTATCCAACTGAGAATCATTTGATCTTGTTGGTTCCATGTAGTTTACGCAGGACCCACAATGGTAACACCAGGTAAGTTTTTGGGAGGGCATACCAAAGTATCATCCATGTACCTCATCAGATCTCTACTTTTGAGAATTGGGAGAATTTGAGCCAACAATAGTGGGTAGTTGGTTCTGTCAAGTTTGATATTGACAACAGTGGAAAACGGATGGAAGGGAGTGGTGGTAGGTGGGTTGGAAGAGGTGGAGTTAGAAGAGTTGACATTCTTTTCAGCCATTGAAGCGTGGGAAAAAAAAACAAGGATCTAGTCGTTAGACAGTAAGGCTCAATAACATGTAAAAACTCAGCACACTTAGGATTCATTTCAATTGCATACCCAATCAATAATGGGATGCATGTATTTATAACAACTTTAGGATTACAATATGGGTTTGAAAACCCTGGATACAAGGAACTTTTTTAAATACAAATAGAAACACAAGATTACATACACAGTTTTGCGTACAACAAATATTTGAAATACAAGTCCTAAAAACTAGGAGTATCAGAAAGGATAAGAGTTTATCAGAATCCCAACTCCTCAGATTGCGGTGAGTATAGCTTGACCTTGACTTCGTTTAATAGAAGGCTATATGAAAGCTAATATCCTTGGTAAGGCGAAACTATGCGTATGGAAGGCTTGCCTCAACATTCTGCCCACTCGTTCTAATCTGGAGACAAAAAGGGTGTCGGTGGACAATAATTGTGTTCTTTGTAGTTCCTCTTCGGAGTCGGCGCTACATGTGTTTATTGATTGCCCATTTTCTTGATCGATTGATTTCTCCTATGATTTGAATTTAGGTCCAAAGCCTCCAGCGCACTCCTTTACTTGTGATTGGGTGTCTTAGTGTGTTTCTTCCCTTTCTTCAAGTAAGTTGGCCTTATTTTTTTATGCTCATCCATTCCATTTAGTGTGCAAGAAACTCTCTTCTTTGGGATGGCAAAGTCGACAACTTGGCTTTGGTAAGCCACTTAACCAAACTAAATTTCAATGATTTTACAAAGGCCAAGCCTGCATTTCAATCTCAGCATGTTCAAGTTGCGTCCTGTTGGTGTCCCCCTCTACCTGGATAGGTTAAAATTAATGTGGATGACTCCTTTATTATTGTTACGACTCTGGGAGGTGTAGGTCCACTATTTCGCAACGAAGCCGGTAGCTATGCTAGAGGTTTTGTTCGTCAAATATCCCTTGCATCAAATCCCATGATGGTAGAACTACTAGATGTTCGTGATGGTGTTTGCGGGGCCTTGCAAAGGCATCTGCCGAGGTTTATCTTAGAGAGTAATTAGTTACAGGTTGTTCACTAGTCTCAAACAAGGGTCTTATTCGATGGACCTATTAGTAGAGGACATTAAGGTTAGCTTGCGGGGCTTCGAAGCTTCACGTATTTTCTATGTTCATTGTTCTACCAATGTTGTGGCACACTGTATGCCCAAGTTGGTTACTTTTGACAACCCGTCTCTAAAATTTCATTTTTATTTATTTTAATCGAGGGAATTGACGAAAATGCCCTAGAGGCAAGGACTTTGATTTCCGTTGACCATCGTCTAGAGAAACGTATTGATAGGAGCATAATTAGGAGACTTAGCTAGCTTATTCTTGTGCATTTGTGCTATTATTTCCTAGTTAATGTCGCATTACAACTCAATTTCGTGTGTTTGTAGGTCCTATGGGTTAAAGTATCAAGAAAGTGCATTTTGGAGCAATTTTGGACACTATGTGGATAGCTTGCATATGGGCCAACATGGATGGACGAATTTGGACTTCAAGAGGCTAGAAGTGTGATAAGAAGAGGAAGGAACTAAGCTAAAGACAAAGTGGATAAGGAAGAGCTCAAAAGAGGAAACCCTATCCAAAACCTTATCTAAAACCTTATCCAACATTATCCAAAACATTATCCAAACATTATCCAAACCTTATCTCATCTTATCCTATCCAAACCTTATCATGTCTTAATCCTAGTTGCAAGGAGACCTAAATAGATAATTCTAAAACCTATTTCTAGAAGCATCCTCTTCTAGAAGGCCCAAATCAGCCACGAAACTCATTCCTTCTAGAAACCCGACAAAAGTGGCGCATCAAACTCTTCTAGAAGGCCTTGCCTTGCCTTGCAAGCCAATCCACCCTTTCCCCCACTTGTGCCGCACCTTCCTAGGCCATATCCCCTTTGGATTCTGATTTCTAGGGCCTAATCCCTTTTGGATTTGGGTTAGACAAGCCTTATATGAAACTAAGTGGGCCAAACCCCCTCCTAGGTGGATTTGATCACCTATAGTCGAATTCTAGGGCCCTAATCCACTAAATCTGTTAAGTGTAACCCTAATCTACTTAACCCTAGGACTATATAAACATAAAATCATCCAAAATTTCGTACACCCCTTTATGTTATTCAGAACCCTTGTGCCGCAACCCCTATTCTCCATTCTTCAACCTCCATACACCTCCATACACATTTGCCGCACCCCTACCACTATAATCAACCATCCTCCATCCCTCTCAACAAGAGCACACCATCCAAAACCCCCAAATCCACCACACACACCTTGTGCCGCAGCAAGGAGGAGGAAGAGAAGCCCAAGCCGTGCATCAAATCCATCTTGGAATTGCTAAAACGTTTAGGTGTAATCTTTCTTATGATTTCAATGTTTAAATTCAATAATCTTTGTTTTGCAAGCATGAGGAACTAATCCCTTTTTGGCTAGGGGGAATTTCGAAACCATGGTTATATTTGCATGATGATTTGATTACTTTCAGTTGTGATTTCATGAATGGTGAATTCAATTTACTTATCTGTTTTAATTAAAACTTGTTTATGTGTATGAATTGAGAGTGCACACTTGATTTGCATGCATAAATCTGATGCTAGGGGTATAAGGAAACTTCACCTAATCGTTGGGAACTTATATTCATGAGTAGTTAAGATTGTTGGTCACAATTATGTTAAGTAAATTCTTGGCATAAGTATCATGCGCTTTCATAGTTACAAATGCCTCGTCAACACCTATGATTTCCATAGAACCTAATGATCTTTGATTGTTTTTCTATTATGCGCTTTCATATAGAGAACTTTTAAGGAATAATTTGATTGCAATGCACTAAATCCATTCAATTCAATGACCTAAGGGAAATCTGAGAGTTAATTTAAGCGTACCTAATTAACTTGGGGTGTTGAGGTTCATAATTCATTGAATAAGCAACTGAAGATTCTGTTGTATGCAAGTATGCCATGTGTGGAGAAAAACCTCCTAGCTATCTCACCATCCACCTAATTCCATCAATTTCATCTAAATCTGCCTAGTTTACATTATTGTTTTGTTTGTTTGATTTTCGTCCAAAACCAAATCCCCAGTTGTCTTAGAGTGTCTAATTGGTTCAAATATGTTTTAGATTGTGTTTTTAAGAGTTTTGAGTCAAGTTAGAACCAATTTTCGTCCAAGTTTGTGTTTAGGCTCAAAACTGCCCAGTTTGTGTTTTTAGGCAGTTTTGAGTGTTTTTAGCTTATTTTGAGTCTTGTGAACTTGCTTTGAGTCTTTTCAAGTTGAGTTAAGTGTTTTAAAGGTTAATTTTAGTTATTTGAGTCAGTTTAAGGTGTTTGGCAATCCCTCCTAATCCCCGATGTAAGAACGACCTTACTTATTTATATGCTATAATTGTCAAAAGAGGGTTAATTTGTGTGTTAAGTTAATTTTCACATCAAATTTTGGCGCCGTTGCCGGGGATTAGCAACTTTGCTAATCCCTTGTTATTTCTTTTTAGTTATTTTCGTGTGTTATTGGTTTTAGTTTCTGACTTGTTTGTTTTCTTGTTTTAGGCACTAGTTTATGACTCGGAGTTCTCAACCGGTTCATGCGCATATCTTAGACTTTGACGACGATTTTGAGCGAGCCTTGAGAAGAAAGAAGAATCAACAAGAGCCTCAACCATCTCAACCTGCACCTGAGCTTGAAGAGGACGAAGTACAAGTGGGAGAGGAGCCTACGGCAAGGGTTTTTGAGGAAGAACAAGTTATGGCAGCCGACAACCGAACAATCAAGGAGCTTTCCGCTTCGAGATTGGATAATACCATGCCTCTATGCATTCAATATCCAAGGGCAGCCCCAGACAAGACTGACGAGTTCCAACTCAAGTCCAGTTTATTGCACCATATTCCAATGTTCCATGGGTTGTCCATGGAAGATCCTAATAAACACTTGAAGGAGTTCGAGGTTGTTTGCTCAAGTATGACCCCGGTGAATGTTGATGGGAGAATTTTGAAGATGAAGGCTTTTCCCTTTTCTCTCTTAGAAAAGGCTAAAGATTGGTTGTATGACCTAGCCCCCGGAACTGTCACATCATGGGAGAGTATGAAAAGGGCGTTTTTGGAGAAGTTTTTCCCAACTTCTCGAGTCATTCTTTTACGTAAAAGGATTAGTGGCATTCAGCAAAATCAAGGTGAATCATTCCCAAGTTATTATGAACGTTTTAAAACCCTTGTTGCTTCATGTCCACAACACCAAATGAAGGAGGAGCTTCTTCTTCAATATTTCTACGAAGGGCTTCTACCAATTGAACGTCAAATGATAGACGCCTCAGCGGGTAGAGCTTTAGTGGACAAAACACTTATGACCGCCAAGACTCTCATTGCCAACCGAGCTTTGAATGCTCAACAATACGAAGGCGTTGGCCAAAGAGACATGTCACGGCAACAACAAGTTAATGAGGTAAGTGCTATTTTCGAACTTCAAAATCAAATGGCTAATCTTACTTCTCTTCTTTCGCAGGTGGTTGAAATACCAAAGGTACAAAGTGTGGCTGTTTGTGGCGTGTGCTCCATGAATGGACATCTCACGGATATGTGCCCTTAATTGATTGAGAATGGAGGGTGGGAATCTGCCAATGCTGTGGGTTATGGGAGCCAAAACCAACCAATGAGTGATCCTTTCTCTTACACATACAATCCCGGTTGGAGAGATCATCCAAATTTCAAATTGAGGGAGCCATAACAACCCCAACAACAAAGCACATTTAGGCAGCAACCTCCGGGATTCTACCAAAGGTCGTATGCACCCACATCACCCCAACCACAACCTACACAACCCAAATCAGGTTCGTCCATAGATAATGATCAAATCTTTCAATTACTAACTTCTATGGCGCATGGAATGCAAAATAGGGACAAAAAGGTTGATGAATTAGAAAAGCATGTAGGGCAGATTGCGGAGTTCATGGGCCAATTCAGAGAGCAAGGCAAGTTGCCTAGTTCAACCGTTGTCAACCCAAAAGGAGGTTTCGAATCTACCAAAGCAATCATGTTGCGGAGTGGAAAACAAGTTGGAACGGCCTCACAACCCTCTAATTCAGCCCCAATGGAGGATGAAAAGTTGCAATTCGAGGAGGGGGAGCAAAAGCAAGCCACGGTAAGGGTAACACCACCCATGCCGCAGCCACCCAAATTACACCATTCGGCTTCCAAGGGTAAGGATGTTCCAAATTCGATTATTTCTAATGTTATTCCTCCAAATGTACCATTTCCTCGTAGATTCATGCAAACAAAGAAGGAGGAGGCTGAAAAGGACATTTTAGAGACATTTAGAAAAGTACAAGTCAATGTACCACTTTTGGATGCAATTAAGCAAGTTCCAAGGTATGCCAAGTTTTTAAAAGAACTTTGCACTACTAGGAAGAGAATTTCAAACAAAGAGGTTGTAAAGGTAAGTGAAAATGTCTCAGCCATCTTGCAACGTAAATTACCCCCTAAATGCAAAGATCCAGGTAGTTTTACAATTCCTTGTGTTATTGGCAATAATCGTTTTGAACATGCCATGCTAGACTTAGGTGCATCTATTAATGTTATGCCTTACTCAATTTATGCATCTATGAACCTAGGTGAGTTAAAAAATGATGGCGTGATTATTCAATTGGGCGATAGATCTAATGCGTATCCAAAGGGTGTGTTGGAAGATGTTTTAGTGCAGGTTAATCATTTAATCTTTCCGGCGGATTTCTACGTGCTGGAAATGGAAGAATCAAACCATTCCCCGTCATTGCCAATTCTTCTTGGCTGCCCCTTTATGAAAACTGCCCGCACGAAGATTGATGTGTTTAATGGGACTTTGACAATGGAATTTGATGGGGAAGTTATTAATTTCAATCTTTCTGAATCTATCAAGTACCCTAAAGATGATCATTCATGTTTTGCTATTGATGTAATTGATTCGTTGGTGCAGGACCATTTTGAACAATTGAACGAAGATGCACTTAAATTGGTCATTACAAGAGGAATGGAACTCAAAAACAAGGAAGCAGGGCCATTGACTACCCAGGGCATGCATGGAGAACACCATGCCGTGGCCCCTAGTGTTGATATGATTGAGATAATGGCTGCCCTTGAGTCATTGCCATTACAATCTGGTAAGTCTTCGGACCCAATTTCAATTCCAATTTCGACTAATAAGCCCATTCCTTCAGTTGTGCAGCCACCTTCCCTTGAACTTAAACCATTGCCGAGCCATTTAAAGTATGTGTTCTTGGGAGACCAAGAGACCTTGCCCGTCATTATATCATCCTCACTCACGGCACAAGAAGAAGGTAAGTTAGTGAGGGTGTTAAAGGAGTACAAAACTGCAATTGGGTGGACCTTGGCCGACATCAAGGGAATAAGCCCGACCACGTGCATGCATCGTATACTTTTGGAGGAGGGGTCCAAAGCATCTCGAGAGGCTCAACGCCGACTCAACCCTCCAATGATGGAAGTTGTGAAGAAAGAGATAATCAAGCTCTTGGATTGTGGAGTGGTCTATCCAATTTCGGATAGTCGGGTGTCTCCAGTTCAATGTGTTCTAAAGAAATCCGGAGTAACTGTGGTGACAAATGCCGCAAATGAGCTTGTTCCTACTCGAATCCAAATAGGTTGGAGGGTTTGTATCGATTATAGGAAGCTCAATGCCACTACAAGGAAGGATCATTTTCCCTTGCCATGCATTGATCAAATGCTTGAAAGGTTAGCGGGTTATGCTTTTTATTGTTTTCTTGATGGATATTCAGGTTATAATCAAATTGTGATAGCTCCGGAAGATCAAGAGAAAACCACTTTCACATGCCCCTTTGGTACATTTGCTTATCGTCGCATGCTATTTGGTTTATGTAATGCACCTGCCACATTTCAAAGATGCATAATGAGCATATTTTCAGATTATGTTGAGAAAATTATTGAGGTTTTTATGGATGATTTCAGCGTTTTTGGTGATTCATTTGATGGTTGTTTGAATAATCTTAGTTTGATTTTAAAACGATGCATTGAAACTAACCTTGTGTTAAATTGGGAAAAATGTCATTTCATGGTTAAACAAGGCATAGTTTTGGGTCATATTATTTCTGAAAAAGGTATTGAGGTTGATAAGTCAAAGATAGATCTTGTGCGTCACTTACCCTCTCCTACGTCAGTTAGAGAGGTTCGTTCGTTCCTTGGACATGCAGGTTTTTATCGAAGGTTCATCAAGGATTTCTCGAAGGTCTCCCAACCTCTATGCCACCTCCTACAAAAAGATGCACCTTTCGACTTCACCAAGGAGTGCACGACAGCTTTCCAACTCCTCAAGGACATGTTAACCACGACACCCATCATTGTGCCACCGGATTGGAGCCTTCTATTCGAGCTCATGTGTGATGCATCCGACTATACGTTAGGGGCTGTTTTAGGCCAAAGGAAAGACAAGAAGCCGCATGTTATCTACTACGCATCCCGGACGTTGAATGACGCTCAACTAAACTATTCGACCACTGAAAAAGAACTTATTGCCATTGTCTTTGCTTTAGATAAATTTCGATCATATTTGCTTGGTACTAAGGTTATTATTTTCACTGATCATGCAGCTTTAAAGTACTTGTTCACCAAGAAGGAAGCCAAACCACGGCTAATTCGATGGATGCTACTTTTTCAAGAGTTTGACATCGAAATCAAGGACAAAAAGGGAAGTGAAAATGTGGTGGCTGACCACCAAAGCTGTATGACACATGAGGAGGAACCGTACCCTATTGCAGAAACCTTCCCCGACGAGCAATTGCTCTCCATTAAGGTAAGTGAGCCTTGGTATGTGGATTTGGTGAATTATTTGGTGACTAAACAAGTTCCAAACACTCTAAATAGAAACCAACGTGATAAATTGAAAAAAGATGCTAGGTTTTATGTTTAGGATGATCCATACTTGTGGAAATATTGCTCGAATCAGATTATACGTAAGTGTGTGCATGACATGGAATTCAATTCTATTTTTACATTCTGTCACACTTATGCATGTGGGGGACACTTTGGGACACAACGCATAACCCTTAAGGTTTTAGAATGTGGATTCTATTGGCCAACTTTATTTAAGGATGCTATAAACTTTTGTATGTCTTGTGATCGTTGCCAAAGAATGGGTAACATTAGTGCAAAAGATCAAATGCCACAAAATGTCATACTTCCTGTTGAAATTTTTGATGTTTGGGGCATTGATTTTATGGGTCCTTTTCCTTCTTCACATGGTTTCCTTTATATCTTACTTGCTGTGGATTATGTGTCGAAATGGGTGGAAGCAAAAGCCACCCGAACTAATGATTCTCGAGTGGTTGCAGATTTCATTAGAACTAACCTATTTGCAAGGTTTGGAATGCCACGAGTGATCATAAGTGATGGAGGGTCTCACTTTTGCAATCGAACCATTGAGGCTTTGCTCAAGAAGTACAACGTCACACATAAGGTTTCAACACCTTATCATCCTCAGACCAATGGGCAAGCCGAGGTTTCAAATAGGGAGATTAAGCAAATTCTAGAAAAAACTGTGGTTTAGGAGGAGGAAGAGAAGCCCAAGCCGTGCATCAAATCCATCTTGGAATTGCTGAAACGTTTAGGTGTAATCTTTCTTATGATTTCAATGTTTAAATTCAATAATCTTTGTTTTGCAAGCATGAGGAACTAATCCCCTTTTGGCTAGGGGGAATTTCGAAACCATGGTTATATTTGCATGATGATTTGATTACTTTCAGTTGTGATTTCATGAATGGTGAATTCAATTTACTTATCTGTTTTAATTAAAACTTGTTTATGTATATGAATTGAGAGTGCACACTTGATTTGCATGCATAAATCTGATGCTAGGGTATAAGGAAACTTCACCTAATCGTTGGGAACTTATATTCATGAGTAGTTAAGATTGTTGGTCACAATTATGTTAAAGTAAATTCTTGGCATAAGTATCATGCGCTTTCATAGTTACGAATGCCTCGTCAACACCTATGATTTCCATAGAATCTAATGATCTTTGATTGTTTTTCTATTATGCGCTTTCATATAGAGAACTTTTAAGGAATAATTTGATTGCAATGCGCTAAATCCATTCAATTCAATGATCTAAGGGAAATCTGAGAGTTAATTTAAGCGTACCTAATTAACTTGGGGTGTTGAGGTTCATAATTCATTGAATAAGCAACTGAAGATTGTGTTGTATGCAAGTATGCCATGTGTGGAGAAAACCCTCCTAGCTATCTCACCATCCACCTAATTCCATCAATTTCGTCTAAATCTGCCTAGTTTACATTATGTTTTGTTTGTTTGATTTTCGTCCAAAACCAAATCCCCAATTGTCTTAGAGTGTCTAATTGGTTCAAATATGTTTTAGACTGTGTTTTTAAGAGTTTTGAGTCAAGTTAGAACCAATTTTCGTCCAAATTTGTGTTTAGGCTCAAAACTGCCCAGTTTGTGTTTTTAGGTAGTTTTGAGTGTTTTTAGCTTATTTTGAGTCTTGTGAACTTGCTTTGAGTCTTTTCAAGTTGATTTAAGTGTTTTAAAGGTTAATTTTAGTTATTTGAGTCAGTTTAAGGTGTTTAGCAATCCCTCCTAATCCCTGGTGTAAGAACGATCCCTACTTATTTATATGCTACAATTGTCAAAAGAGGGTTAATTTGTGTGTTAAGTTAATTTTCACATCAGGTATGACTTATTCTTTTAGCGTATTTGTGTATTACTCGTTAGTACGAACGCAAAGGCGAAAACCGTTTGCAAGTCCGGATTATAAAGGTATAGTTACGGACGTTTGAAATTGGTTACTTACATTTTAGATTATAAATTATTTGAACTCCCACCTTGTGGGAAAGAAGCCCAATCAGTTTCAAGGAAAGAAAATAGGGACCAATCAGAAATTAGTGAGAGATGGATTAACCAATCAGGAATGAGAGAGAAGAACCCTTCCCTTTCAACTCGTGCACAACCTAGTTTCGACCTGGCCAAATTCCGGCCAATCTTCGCCATTTTTCAAGCGATTCATCCACATCCACCACCTGCAACCTACTCAGCTACCCTCCTTCCATCTCCACCAAAAATCAAGAGTTTTTAAGGCATAAACCGTGAGGAACTTCACCAAAGCATCGGAGGTGCTCGACGACGTTTCTACCTCTCTGACGAGTTTCACCACCCACCACCACCCTTAATAAACTCCCCTTGGACCCAAGAACAAGACCCAACCAGTTGTAGGGGCATTGGAACACCGAGAAAGGAGAATCGAAGCTCACCCATTCTAAGGTTTCCGACGGATCAAGGGGAATTTGAGATGTTTCCCGGCTAAATTGGCCTTGGCCACATGTATAAAAGTTGTTCCTCTCATTGAGATCTTCATCTTTGTAAAATTTGGTAATTTTTTAGAAATAGTGGAATTTTCTGGCGAGTCAGGGCGGCCGGCCATCAAGTGCACCGGCACGTGGGCCGAGACCCCACCTGACCATCCTAGGCTAATTTTGATGTTCCAATTCCATATTTGACATCCATTTAGTGAAATTATGATGTTTTAGTATAGTTTCGTAGTTGACCACCTATTTGGCCTCCACAGGACCCTTGCATGCATTGATTATTCGAGTGTTGGATCGTCACCAAACCTTATACCTTTATAATATGAAATATTTTAGGACCATAGGAACTGATGGATCGAGAATCTGGCGTATAGATCTTCCCAAAATGGAGTTGTAAGATGTAAAATAAAACGTTGACCGCCACTTGAATTTGCAATTGGTGGAGATCTAACTGTTAGATCGTAATGAAATTTTAGTATGATGTTCTAGAAACATAATGTGGTTCTTTGGAAGATACGGATCAGAAATTTGAGGTGTGGATCTTCCAGATTGGGTTACGTAGGGTTGTGGATCCTACAGTCAATCTTTGATTGACAGTTGACTTTTGGTCAATGGGATTCAAATCATTCTAGAACGTCCTTGGGGATGTGCTTTACGTAAGTTATGTGTTCTATCGATAAGAATTATGAGTTGTGAATTGATATTTGTTTTAGGCGACGATCGTTCGTGACGCCTTGATATTCCTGCTAGGGAATTGTAATGCGGACTCCAGGTAAGTGGGTCTTTTCCTTTTTATAGTATATATATATGATTGACAGTTTCCACAAATTCTTTTAAATTGATTTATGCATATCATGCCATGATTAAATAATGTTATAAGAAATGTTGCACTATTGTGAAATGCCCAAAATAATCCTACATGATACGCAGGTAAGTTCAGGTAAGTTCAGGTAAGGTTATGTTGATTGAAATTGTTGAATCATTATGGCGTTCTTTTCATATAGAATGCTCATCATTGCTACACCCCGTTGTTAGTGTTCTCGCCAAGGGCCAGGGCTAGTCCTTCACATGTATGTTCACCTCCTGCACCGCACACTCGCCTTGGATCCAAGTAGGTGCTAGTCCCATCGTACAAGTCACATTAGGTGACTCCGACTTGTAGGTGACTCGCGCATAGTGCTACTTTTCATGTGATCGTAGCACTAGAGCGATTATTATTACACCTAGTCATGTCGTACAGATCACATTAGGTGACTCCAACTCGTGTGTTAGCATATGACTGATGAGTGATAGGTGCAGTTGTACAGGTCACATTAGGTGACTCCGACTAACATGCTAGTATAGATTACATCACATGATCATATCTATATTGCTGTTAAGTATTTTTGCTATGGCATACTTATGGCATTATTGTTTATTTGCAGTTGTTTTTATACTTATACGTAGTATGATTTCTTGGAAACTATACAGGTTATACAGCGAGGGGTTATAACGTTTTCAAAAGGTTTTTATTAAAATTTTATTTTTAGGTCCACTCACCCTTGTTTTTCGCCCCTCCAGGTTTTAGCAGCTAAACTTTTGTATCGACAAGGATTCTTGGCAAATCACATTGTAGACGATTACCTTCGATGGTATAATTCTCACCCTATCTTATTGTACCCTATTTATGCTCTTACGTCACATGTGAATTGGTTTCATTCCCACTCACCACGCACTCTTGTATTTAGGCACTTTTAGGTTTAAATTTAATCTCATTTTTCACATCACTACACTTTATGGCTTCGTCACCTTCCAGGTGTTGGCCAGCACAGCTCAATTCAGAGTCCTAGTGGACATTCCGGGTCGGGATATGTCAGTTTGGTATCAGAGCATAAGTTGGGCAGTATTGCGTTCATCATATGCGTGATGTAAGCATTCTCGGTTCTTGAGCCTAATGTTCGAATCTTACCACCTCGTCGAATACAAAAAATATGTTAGCTTTTCCAAAGTTTTTGGCAGTTTTGTCGACTTGTCAACATTTTAGAAGATCACTTTGGTGAACACTTTTAGACTTAAAGCGAAGAACTTCCCTACCAAGGAAAGATGTTGATTTGAGACAAGTTGATGGCCCTAAAGCAAGGCTAATGTATCGATAACAGTATATCACCAGGGATCTATAAATCAATCCCATCATTATTTTCATGCCATCATTATCAACCTTTTCGACATAGAAAACCATAACTGATTTTGATTCCTTGGTAGTACCCATTAGCATACCATCTATTAGGATTCCTATGAAGTTTACTTCGTCAAGATTCCAAAATTGTCTTAAGCGACAACCTGGTGCTAAAGTGGTAGCACTCGATGGAAGAAACATCTAAGGGACAGTCACTTTTGGTCCTCGATAGCACTAATCTTTTCAAACGCATCAAGAATCATTCTGGATCTTTAGAAGGAAGATCGACTTACGTTTAAGTCTGTCCTAAAGTAGATTATTAGCAAATTCCTTTTCCGGCCTTTGGACATACTAACCAATACTAATTTCCCACATAACTTTTGGTGCTATACTCATCATTTTGATGAGCATTGGCACGGGAGTAAGAATTGTTATATCTATGGTCAGTAGAAATTCTCGAAGTAGTAAGTATTTTCCCTAGAATTATGGAACCACCTCACAGGACCAATTCCTTATCAGTTGTCCAAAATCACCCACCCGAACGCGCTTTAGCCTATAATCAGCCTATGGTGGCGCTACTAAGTGATGATATTGTTTGATATCCAGGAAATATCAACCAGTATTTAGGCGGTATGATTTCTGATACCGTATACACATACTAGTATCTGGGAGTGATACCCTTATGCCAGAATGCTGGTTCACAGTTTTAGGGTAGCGAACAATATCAAAATATCACATGTGCGTTAATTAGCGACGTGACTAATAGGCCGATTAACAATTACTACTTGAGCCGAAAAAACTAAATCGTGGAAACTTGGGAGAAAACTTTGTATTAAGACAGTAAACTCATGGTTATGTTAACCATATTACCTATTTAGGTAATCAAAACTTCTTCGACTAGCCACCTCTCGATCACTTCCACAGGTAGACAGTAGAATCAAAATACGAGATGATATATCATTGTTAAAGTGATTTAAGTGTCGAGAAAACTGTGAAGACCTTTTAGTTCGTGTCGTAGAGTTGGTTAGTAGTATAGTACGTTTTGAGGATGTATAGCGTCATTTCTCAAAATTTTTACTTGGGATGCCACCGAATGTGAGAAGTAGAATACACCATCGATCTACCTTGTTAACACCACATTTATTCTCCCTATTTCCTATCGAACAACTACTATATCTGTTTTCCTTATGACTTTTCGAACAAGTCCTACTTCATTGAGATAACCTAGTTGCTACAGCTTACCAATTAGGAATTTACCAACCAGGGACTAAACACTTTATCTTGGAAGCCTCAAACTTACCCGTGAAGGCAAAAGATTAAATCTTAGGGTCATACCTAGACCTGGCAATTTCTTACACGACCCGTTAACACGACACGTAAACGACACGAAAATAACAGGTTTCGGGTCAACACGATAACTAATCGGGTCATTATCGGGTCACACGATAATAACCCGTTAATAACGGGTCCTTAACAGGTTTACACGAGAGTGACACGCGGGTAACCTGTTTCGACACGATAAGAAAAATGCTATTTTGATGATTTTAATTTTTTAAACTACTAAAAAAAACTTACTATAAAATGCAATAGATATAATGAATATGTATATATTGTTTATTAATTATTATTCTATATAAACTTTAAATTTTAAGTTTTATTTATTTATTTATTTTTATAGTATATTATAGGCAAAGATTGAGATTAAAAATCATAAAACACATTAAAAATAAAAATATCAAGTAATATAAAAATACCAAACACATAAAAAAATTATAATAATCAATTTCCCGCCTAATATTTCAAGAGTTTCATCCATTTCCCGCCTAATGTTTGGGAAATTTTGCAGCCTATATCCATCCATTTCCCGCCTAATATTTAACCCAAAGAAACTCTAAGTGTTAGTTAATGTATCGTTTTGATGGGATACACATCCTATGAAACAAATTTCAATGATCCAACCGTCAAACTTGTTGATATATGCTTTGAGATCGCATACGCCAAAATTTGCAAAAAACAAATATTCAGAGATCAAGAAACGAGACAAAACTTTTCAACGGTTATAAACGAAAAATCATGATTTAACGGTTGTTTTAACTCTGATTTTGATGATTTTTTACAGCTATACTCTTTGACCCTATATGAATATAATGAATGAATTCGATCTTCAATTTAAAATATTTACATTGGTGAATACCACAAAATCTTATGTTATACTTGATAAAAGTATAAATAAACTCTCAAGTGTTAGTGAATTTATCATTTTGATGGGATACGCATCTTACAAAACTAATTTCAACGATCCAACCGTCAAACTTGTTTATATATGCTTCGATATCGCATACACCAAAAATTGCAAAAAACAAACATTCAGAGATCAAGTAACGAGACAAAAAATTTTGACGGTTATAAACGAAAAATCACGATTTAACGGTTATTTTAACTCCGATTTTGATGATTTTTTACAGCTACACTCCTTGACCCTGTATGAATACAATGAATGCATTCGATCTTCAATTTATAATATTTACACTAGTGGACATCACAAAATCTTATGTTATACTTAATGAAAGTATAAATAAACTCTTAAGTGTTAGTGAATCTATCGTTTTGATGGGATACGCATCCTACGAAACTAATTTCAACGATCTAACCGTCAAACTTGTTTATATATGCTTCGAGATCGCATACGCCAAAAATTGCAAAAAACAAACATTTAGAGATCAAGTAACGAGACAAAACTTTTCAACGGTTATAAACGAAAAATCATGATTTAATGGTTATTTTAACTCCAATTTTGATGATTTTTTACAGCTACACTCCTTGACCCTATATGAATACAATGAATGAATTCGATCTTCAATTTAAAATATTTACACTAGTGGATACCACAAAATCTTATGTTATACTTGATGAAAATATAAATAAACTCTCAAGTGTTAGTGAATCTATCGTTTTGATGGGATACGCTTCCTACGAAACTAATGTCAACGATCCAACCGTCAAACTTGTTTATATATGCTTCAAGATCTCATACACCAAAAATTGAAAAAAACAAACATTTAGAGATCAAGTAATGAGACAAAACTTTTCGACGGTTATAAATGAAAAATCACGATTTAACGGTTATTTTAACTCCGATTTTGATGATTTTTTATAGCTACACTCCTTGACCCTATATGAATACAATGAATGAATTCGATCTTTAATTTAAAATATTTACACTAGTGGGTACCACAAAATCTTATGTTATACTTGATGAAAGTATAAATAAACTCTTAAGTGTTAGTGAATCTATTGTTTTGATGGGATACGCATCCTACGAAACTAATTTCAACGATCCAACCGTCAAACTTGTTTATATATGCTTCGAGATCGCATACGCCAAAAATTGCAAAAAACAAACATTCAGAGATCAAGTAAAGAGACAAAACTTTTCAATGGTTATAAACGAAAAATCACGATTTAACGGTTATTTTAACTTCGATTTTGATAATTTTTTACAGCTACACTTCTTGACCCTATATGAATACAATGAATGAATTCAATCTTCAATTTGAAATATTTACACTAGTGGATATCACAAAATCTTATGTTATACTTGATGAAAGTATAAATAAACTCTTAAATGTTAGTGAATTTATCGTTTTGATGGGATACGCATCCTACAAAACTAATTTCAATGATCCAACCGTCAAACTTATTTATATATGCTTCGAGATCGCATACGCCAAAAATTGCAAAAAACAAACATTCAGGGATCAAGTAATGAGATAAAACTTTTCGACGGTTATAAATGAAAAATCACGATTTAACGGTTATTTTAACTCCGATTTTGATGATTTTTTACAACTACACTCCTTGACCCTATATGAATACAATGAATGAATTCGATCTTCAATTTAAAATATTTACATTAGTGGATACCACAAAATCTTATATTATACTTAATGAAAATATAAATAAACTCTAAGTGTTAGTTAATGTATCGTTTTGATGGGATACGCATCATATGAAACTAATTTCAATGATCCAACCATCAAACGTGTTTATATATGCTTCAAGATCGCATACGCTAGAAATTGCAAAAAACAAACATTCAGAGATCAAGTAACGAGACAAAATGTTTCGACGGTTATAAACGAAAAATCACGATTTAACGGTTATTTTAACTCTGATTTTGATGATTTTTTACAGCTACACTCCTTGATCCTATATGAATACAATGAATTAATTTGATCGTCAATTTAAAATATTTACAGAAGTGGATATATACCACAAAATCTTATGTCATGATGATCTATGAAAATTGAGAATTTTGTAAAAGGAATAACATGTAAGCTTTGAGTTCCATTGACAAGGTTACATGGTCGTTTAGAATTTTAAAACCCTCCAAATCTCATGAACAATGTTATTTATTTTAGTGAAAAATTAATAAAATTAATAATAATTATTGTAGAAGTGTGAAAAATGTAATCACTCGTAATAAAAAGCTTTACAACTTTCATTAAGGGGTCAACTCCGAAATTTAGTATGCATATACTGATTTAGTATTATGTTTTACATATTTTTTGGTCAAATTATGTTTTTCATTTTCATTTTTATTGATTTAAAATATATTTTTCTTAACGGGTAACGGGTCGGGTCATATTACCTGAAAATATTAACGGGTTGATTTCGGGTCGGGTCATATTACCCGTTTACTTTAACAGGTATTACACGACACGACCCGTTAAGCTATCGGGTATGACACGAAAACGACACGAACACGAGAAACACGACACGAATGCCAGGTCTAGTCATACCTAGATTTTAGCAACTTCCTCGGGTGATGATTAAAAAAATAAAAAAATAAAAATAAAAATAAAAATAAAAACGTTATCCCCTACTTCGAGTTGATGGTCTAGCCGACCCACCTTTATAACTCAAGTTTTCTTCCATAGCCTAACGAATTCATAGTAGTTTTTTGGCATCTTTCTCATCTACTTCAGCTGTGAGACCAAATTCTCTAAGCACTGTTACTCAACTTTATACCCAATTCTTCAACTGTAAACTTTGATTAAATTGGTACTCTTCTTGGGAGACGTGATCTCAGTGGACGAGATTCTTTTCTTTTCCCTAAAAAGGTAGTAGCGGAACAAAGTTGAAATTCTCACAAGATGTTGTGAAATTCGAGACAATCTTTGGTCTTGTCGACCTTATTGACAAATTGTTATCGATTTTTTTCGACTATAGTGTTTTTCCTCACTTGTCGACCGAGGAAGACTAGTTTAGGTTGGGATGTTGATTATGAATAAAGTTTTTGACAACTGAACTGTTGTCTCACCTTACCTTTACTTTACACCTTCTGATGACCTTGATCATTTTGGAAATCCATGATGACGTGTTCTTTGGATGTTTTGGTTGTGTAGATGCAGCATGATGGAGTATCACTTATATTTCCCAATGGATAGAACCGTTCGAAATGAACCACCTTGTTCATGACTTAGAGTCAATTGCTATTATCTTTATTTGAGATAAGCTAAAATTTTTTATAATGATGATGGAAGAACCAAATCAATGCCTACAATTGCACTATCATGTATTACCCCAGTGGTGTGAACGTAGTTACTGAACACCTTTAGCTTGTCCTATCCCACCTCAGTTGGAATTCACAAGTATTATTTTGACGTTACTTCTGAGATATCAATAAATTGTTTGGATGGTTATAATCACTTCTTGTATCTGTATGAGGATGGGAAATATCACCATAAACTTCCAATATGAGGTATCTTGTACATGTGGAATTATGATGATGTTTTAGTGACCATCGACTGACGCGACAAGTTAGTTCACTTTCGTTGGTCCAGATGGACAACATTTTAGGTCTCTTGGTCAATTGCTCATCCTTGAATTTATCGAATTTTTTCTTGACGTTTTGATCAACATCTACTTTGATCGTGATTCCATAGTCACATCTTTATGCCGGAAGACATTTCAGTCAACCTTGAATACATGTTTACCTTACTGGATTTTGTATAGCTTCTGAAGCAGATAGACCGTCTAGGAGAATTTCGCTCAGACTTTGGAGTTTAGTTGTGATCATTAATTTCTCAATCACCTAACAAATACTCTGCTAAACGAATCTTAACCGTTGGTAATTGAATGTTCCAGAAGCTACCGTTGTAGCGAGATGTCATGCATTAATTTCAATTACCTTGTATTCTAGATTTGTTGGACTTGTTTGACCCTCAAATTCTTGATTGTTCTTCTTGGCGTAGTTTTGCTAAATTTGAGAGGGAAATTCAATATAAAGCTGCTCCTTAAGACATCGTGAACTACATTATTTGACTACTTGGTGTGCATATCATGATTGCATCTCTCTGTGACACGCGTTTTATTTCCCAGTCTTGGGAAGCCTTTTTGAAGGTCATGAGTACTAAGTTTGTATCCGATACCACATTTTTACCCTCAGACCAACGGCTAGTCCGAATGAACTATCCGGACCTTAGAGGACATATTGCCTTTGAATATTTTACAGTCTTAGCCATCTATGGTAGGCACTTACCTTTGTTAGAGTTATGTGTAACTGCGGTTACATTTTTGGTTTGGCTATGGTATTGCTTGAGCCTTGGTATAGAGATTTTACACACGTAACATGTTTGTCAGAAAAGTATTGCGAATAGGTATTTGATTGATCGAGATTACGTTATAGAAAATTTTATATTGTTGGCGATGTATGTGTATTTCCCAATAGGGGGCATGATGGTAATATTGCAGCCTCAGAAATTATTTGCTTGTTTAACGTGACAACAAAGAGTTGTCGATATCGCTGGCTGCAGACCGTAATATCAAGAACTTTTTTGTTGGATTCGTTAAGCAAATGAATAGGTAGGTCTGTTTACGTTAGTATAATTATTTATTTATTTATTTATTAGATATTTACCTATTTATTGTTTGGGATTGACCCAAAGATACTGTGTACATACCTCTGGAGTATGTGACACTACAAGTGCATAGGTAAAATTTTTCTATGCTCAGTTTTGATTTCAGTACAACTATTTCTACATTATTACGTATACGTATTTGGACGTTATGCTTTTATACGTCTATTTTTGACCCTATGTTTTTTTTTAAATATTATATTTTGGCATTGTAATGAAGGAGAAGGAAAGTTTGAGTTTGGAGACATGAAAAAGGAATCACTGCACTCCGATCGCGACGGAATGACATTCTCTTTTATGCAACCGCTCTAACTTGATACCTTCTTTACATATATATCTTTCTGCTGTCTTTTCACTACTTTTGTTTAACAAATGATTTTAAATTTCGGGGACGAAATTTATTTAAGGTGGGTAGATTGTGACAACCCGTCCCTAAAATTTCTTTTTTATTTATTTTAATCAAGGGAATTGACAAAAATACCCTAGAGGCAAGGACTTTGACTTCTGTTGACCATCGTCTAGAAAAACGTATGACTTATTCTTTTAGCATATTTGTGTAGTACTCGTTGGTACGAACGTAAAGGCGAAAACCGTTTGCGAGTCCGGATTATAACGGTATAGTTACAGCCGTTTGAAATTAGTTACTTACATTTTAGATTATAAATGATTTGAACTCCCACCTTGTGGGAAAGATGTCACATCCCGGCCCAGACCCCCACCACATCCCGGGCTCGACTCCATCGTAACACGATATTGTCCACTTTGGGCCCCTACCACACCCTCATGGTTTTGTTTCTGGGAACTTACATGAGAACTTCCCAATGGGTCACCCATCCTGGGATTGCTCTCAAGCGAATTCGCTTAACTTTGGAATTCCTACGGAACCCGAAGCCAGTGAGCTCCCAAAAGGCCTCGTGCTAGGTAGAGATGGGAATATACATATAAGGCTTACATGATCCACTCCCCTGGGCGATGTGAGATGTTACAAAAGAAGCCCAATCAGTTTCAAGGAAAGAAAATAGGGACCAATCAGAAATTAGTGAGAGAATGATCAACCAATCAGGAAAGAGAGAAAAGAACCCTTCCCTTTCAACCTGTGCACAACCCAATTTTGACCCTGCCAAATTCAGGCCAATCTTCACCATTTTTCAGGTGATTCATCCACATCCACCACCTGCAACCCACTCAGCTACCCTCCTTCTTCCATCTCCACCAAAAATTAAGGGTTTTTAAGGCCTAAACCGTGAGGAACTCCACCGGAGCACCAGAGGTGCTCGACGGCGTTTCCGCAGTTTCGACGAGTTTCACCACCCTTAATCAACTCCCCTTGGACCTAGGAACAAGACCCAACCAGTTGTAGGGGCGTTGGAACACCGAGGAAGGAGAATCGAAGCTCACCCATTCTAGGGTTTCCGACGGATCGAGGGGAATTTGAGGTGTTTCTCAGCCGAATTGGCCTTGGCCACAGGTATGAAAGTTGTTCTTCTCATTGAGATATTCATCCCTGTAAAATTTGGTAATTTTTAGAAATAGTGGAATTTTCTAGCGAGCCAAGGCGGCCGGCCGTCGCGTGCAGCGGCTCATGAGCCGAGACCCCACCTAACCATCCTAGGCTAATTTTAATTTCCCAATTCAATATTTGACATCTGTTTAGTGAAATTATGATGTTTTAGTATAGTTTCGTGGTTGACCACCTAGTTGGCCGTCACGGGGGCCCTTGTATGCATTGATTATCCGATCGTTGGATCGTCACCAAACCATAATATTTTATAGTACAAAATATTTAAGGACCATGGGAATTGACAGATCGGGAATCCGACATACGGATCTTCTCAAAATGGAGTTGTAAGCTTGTAAAATAAAACTTTGACCGCCACTGGAATTTGCAATTGGTGGATATCCAACTGTGGGATTGTAATGAAATTTTAGTATGATGTTCTAGAAACATAATGTGGATCTTTAGAAGTTACGGATTGGAAATTTGAGATGTGGATCTTCCGGATCGAGTTACGTAGGGTTGTGGACCTTACTGTCAACCTTTGACTGACGGTTGACTTTTGGTCAATGGTTTTCAAATCATTCTAGAACATCCTTAGGGATGTCTTTTACGTAAGTTACGTGTTCTATCGATAAGAATTCTGAGTTGTGAATTGATATTTGTTCTAGGCGACGATCGTTCATGACTCCTTTATATTCGTGCTAGGGAATTATAACGCAGACTCCAGGTGAATGGGTCTTTTCTTTTTATAGTATATATATGATTTATAGTTTCTACAAATGCTTTTAAATTGATTTATGCATATCATGCCATGATTAAATAATGTTATAAGAAATGTTGCACTGTTGTGAAATGCCCAAAATGATCCTACGAGATGCGTAGGTAAGTTCATGTAAGGTTATGTTGATTGAAATTGTTGAATCATTATGGCATGCTTTTTCATATAAAATGATCACCATTGCTACATCCCGGTGTTAGTGCTCATGCCCAGAGGCAGGGCTAGTCCTTCATGTGTATGTTCACCTCCCGCACCGCACGCTCGCCTTGGATCCAAGTAGGTGCTAGTCCTATCGTACAGGTCACATTAGGTGACTCCGACTCATAGGTGACCCGCGCATAGCGCTAGTCTTCACGTTATCATAGCACTAGCGTGATTATTATTACACCTAGTCCTATCGTACAAATCACATTAGGTGACTCCGACTCGTGTGTTAGCATATGACTGATGAGCGATAGGTGCAGTCGTACATGTCACATTAAGTGACTCCTACTAACATGCTAGTATATATTACAACACATGATCATATCTATATTACGGTTAACTATTTCAGCTGTGGCATACTTTTGGCATTATTGTTTATTTACAGTTGTTTTCATACTTATACGTAGTATGATCTTCTAGAAACTATACATATTTTACAGCGAGAGGTTATAACGTTTTCAAAAGGTTTTTATTAAAACTTTATTTTCAGGCCCATTCACCCTTGTTTTTCGCCCCTCCAGGTTTTAGCAGCTGAACTTTTGTACCGACGAGGATTCTTGGCAAATCTCAATGTAGACGATTACCTTCGAAAGTATAATTCTCACCCTATCTTACTATATTGTACTTATGCTCTGACGTCACGTGTGAATTGGGTTCATTCCCGCTCACCGCGCACTCTTGTATTTAGGCACTTTTAGGTTTAAATTTAATCTCATTTTCCACATCACTATACTTTATGGCTTCGTCACCTTCCAGGTATCAGCTAGCATAGCTCGATTCAGAGTCCTAGTGGACATTCCGGGTCAGGGTGTGTCAATACTTTTTCGAATTTTGATTTTTGTTGGTTTGAAGAACCTCCGAATTGTATTCTGCATGTCCTCTTAGAAACTGTATCAACCTCCTCTATTTCTAATAAAACCACTATCGTCTCAAAAAATAAATAAATAATTAAAAAAGATGAACAAATACCAAGAAACGGCTATATAGTTGTTAATATGGTTGTTGTAGAAGGTAACGGTACGTTATTAGTGATGGATACCAACCAAATTGATAATATTAACAACCATAATTTTTAGGAAGTAAAAAGATATGTATTTTGAAATACCTTAAAAAGTCTAACAATCCCCCACATATTTCAAAATACAAGAAGAACCACAATAAAGAATTTGGGGAACACAAATTTAAATAGGACAAGGAAGTACCAAGGGAAGGGGAAAATCCATTGCATCAGAACTAGAGTATTTTGAACTATGAACCAGCCTTAGGAGAAGCTAGCCATAACTCACAAAAATTGGATAAAATTAAATTTTCTATGAACCAAGATTTCCTTGTGTGAATCTTAGGACTAACCATTCATATTGAATCCCCGAAATCGAGCTTGTTCGAGCGGGTTGGTGCAAATAGGCCATGTGCCCACCTGGATATGCTTTAGAGAACCTGCCTAATCTCTCATAGGAAGTGGCCCCACTCCCACACTCATATAGGTGAATCCATTGAGTGTGCACTACAATCAAGCACACCACCCATGTATAGGCTATGATATTCATTAAGAATATAAGTTCAACCTCACACGCCACAATAGTTGCATTATCTACACCATAGGGACACTCAATAAAGTTATTGATATAAATCGGTAATGCACGCCCAATCAACAAGGGACTTATTCTTACCCATATGAACCTACTTCATGGGATCTCTATTCACATAGGTTGCGTTACCATCACTTTTGATTGATGTTATAGGCATACGTCTCACCCCCTCGATGTGATATCATCACTAGCATTAAGCTTTGTGAGTTTGCCAGAGGATTAGCCAGATCCATTTTTGACCTCAAACGTATTATGTCGAATGCATATATGCAAGATAAATTTATATTTAGCTCAAGCTCTCATAACTAGGCTATCGCCAAATATAAACACAGGTAAACGTCTCTTCCACAAACAGTGGGATAGATCAATAACAGACATATCAAGGACTAGTCTCTTCCATATAAAGGATTTTGGAAAAATTTGTCCTCCTATTTAGTCCTCCTCTAAGACTCCAACTTGTATTTCATAGTGGACGTGCATATCTAATCTGAATAGCTCTAGAACATTGCATCTCAACATATCAAGTACAAAAGTTAAAATAAGCATCGTTATAATTTTATGCATAACAGAACATTCACCACTCAACATTCAGAAATTAAGAGGTGGCCCTCAAAGTTTTAGTACTTGCTACATGACTTCTTCAGTCCATGAAACTTTTAAGTGTATCTGCTCAAGATCTCAACTGTATAATGAGTTAGATAAATCAATATAATACATACATGATGGATTTATACACTCACTTCCAGATAAACCCATGATATATATGCAGTGGTTTTAATATACTTCATATGGGTGTTTCATCACATACGAAATGACGACCACGTATGGTTGTTGTCTGGGTATCCCTCACATGTTCATGTATGTCATCACCTGCAAAAAGATTTTTCCGTACAAGGGATCTTCACCCCCACAATTTGAAATGATATTATGAAATTTGTTAAAATGTTACCAATCTCACTCAGTTTTCTACTGACAAGATAGAACATTAGTCTCAAAGACTAATTCAAGACAAACGTTTAGTACAAACAAATTTTGTTCTTACGCCAAATCATTATATGAAGACAAGAACCCCCGCTATTTCGACCAAGTAACAAAGTCCAAGTATGACATTCATTATACTACTTTTCAACCATGCTCAAAATGCATCAGAAGTTCAGCAATATTGTTAATTGCAATTACTTAGGGTATACACAACCAAACCTGCAAGTATTGTATCAAAATTGTCTCACCGCACTGATAATAATTTAAATGTAATAGGCTTTAAAATAAATAATCATAAATTAAATGCTAAAATATGTTTTTGTAAGTTAATTTCTTCCATAGGAATTAAGTGTCTAGGCCCTTAGACGGAGTTTTTGACTTAAACTCCACATGCAAAAGCACTCCCTTGTCAGATGGATTGAAACATTCTCGACCTCTAGTTGTCACCAAAATTATCACAACAATTTGCACCACCGCTCCTTTGTAATGGCTCTGATTATGCTATCAGTATAGCTCAACCACAAAATCATTAGAACCTTATGAATTTGAGATCATAATTCATTTTAAGCATCAAATAATACACGATATAACATTAGATTGAAAAGAAAGAAAAGTAACTCCACGAATAAAGTCGAGACTGGAAAAGGATTGTCTAAATAGACTATAACGATAACATCACTTGATAAATTAAATGGGTCAACAACGAGAAATTGAAAACTCCATTAATAGAGTAAAACTCCTTCCCAAAGCGTAAATTCACTAGAAAGCAGTTTCCCTTTTGTTCCCAACCATGATTAGAAATTAAAATCATGCAAGAATTAAAGATGTTGAGAAAACAAAACCTCATTTAAATTTAAAACTAGATTAAATAGGAAAGGAAACCGGTAAATAACGGAGGTGCTCATTCAAGTTGAAAACTGATGTTTTATAATTCACATGAACAAACTCGTTTGTGAGACATTTAGAAGATGTATAGCACAAATCATATTCAGTAGTAGTGATAATAAATAACTCATAACTAGTGATTGTCCAACTACCAAAAACCTCCAAGTAACTTTTTAGCACCCGCACAATTTGATGGAAGTCTCAAAATCTATTATTACTCAGTATATGACGCTGCAGTATGAGATTTTCTACATTTACCTGATCAAGACTTTTTCTTCTCTACTAATTGAGCGTTAGTATTCCAAGTAATACGTCAAATGGCTGAAGATCAAATTTGTGAGAAATATCTAATTGAAAACTAGCTATAATCAACAAAAGAGTAATGTATTATTCCTGCACATCAGGGTCATTTGAGTGAGAGCTAGATAGAAGACTCGTAGGAACGAAAAACTGGAATGTCATTCAAGTTATATCAATCACAAAGTAGAGTGCATAAGAAACCCCCACAGGCTGAAGATATGAAAATAATTATAATAATTTGCAAGTATTCAACAGTATCTCATATATATTATAGCACGTTAACAAATATTAAAACACGAATACATATCATGTGCAGTAATAGCCAATTAGCAACAGCACGCCATCGTAAGTCATATTTAATAACTAATATAGAACTTTGATAATCATTGTATACCGAATACAAATTACAGGGTCGATCTAGAGATTTTTGAGGTTCGGGACAACACCAAAAAAAGTACCCTAATTTCATATAGGAAAATTATTTATTTTCACATGTAAGACATCGATAACATTATACTTAGAAAAGAACTTCAAACTCAATAATTTAGAAACACAAAAATACTAATTTATTTTGTATCAAGAGAAGAAAACCAAAAAACTCCAAGCTTACAAGTAGATAGATAATGAGTTTTGTTTTCCATCTAAACTTTGAAAGTGTTTTTGTATAAATCGTGAGGTGTTTTTTTCTTATTTACTAATGACACACCCCGTCCCGAAGAAGGGCATGCTGGCCGTCACGTGAGAGTGACGTAACCATTTACACAGTTCGGAAGCTTTAAAATATACAACTTCTAAGATGAACCACCCGAAGGTGAGTTCTCATTTGGTCCATTCTGTCAGAACACCGTTGAATTTCCTCGTAGTCACCACACCTTTGCAATTCTTGAACCTGGAGGGGCGCAAAACCAAAATTGAGTGGGTCAGTAAAACAATTCTTTTCCAAATCCAAACACTTCTCAAAACTTTGTAACCCCTCTCCGTAAAACCTGTATACTTTCTCAGAAAATAAACATATATACGTATGTATAGATATGCCAGTCATGCTCCAAAGTATGTCATTCATGCTTGAGAATATGCCACATCAGAATCTCATAATAAATGTAAATGCTCAAGCATAACTCATATCAATATCATATAATCTGGCAGCCGAGAGTCACCTAACGTGACCTGTACGGCTGCATATAGAGCTCAAATCTCAAACTCAATAACTGAATCTGCACACGAGTCGGAACCACCTAACGTGGTCTGTACGACAGGCTGGTGTAATATATATATATGCTCTAGTGCTACGATCACGTGAAGCTGGGCGATAAATCGCGGGTCACCTACGAGTCGGAACCACCTAATGTGGTATGTACGACAAGCCTATGCACCTAACTTGGATCCAAGGCGAGCATGCGGTGCAGGTGAACATACACGTGAAGGCTATGCCCCAACTCTGGGCGGGAGCACTAACACCGGGGGTGCAGATTATGAGCTCTCTAAGCAGCTTAAACTACTATTGCATACAAACATGAATACCACTTACCTGGTACTTACCTGTGCGTCCACAGCACCAAATACACATATATAAATGTATGCCGCTACTAATGCATGTGATGATAGTATTTCAAATGTAGCTTACCTGGGCCTCCTCAGCACCATGCAACAGTATGCATAATTATGGTAATGCACATATTAAAATATGATGCATATATGACAGGATATTTAATTCATATTTCTTTTAAAATACGTTTTCTGGGAAATACGTCAAGCATACGTATATATATATACTGAAAAGTAACTGCCCACTCACTGATCACATCGACGTCTCGTAGGTCCCTGAGCCTCCCCTAGATTGGTTACATTCTTCTTCTTTATAATTTTCACCTATACAAACAGTAACCAACTTGACGTTATTTAACGCACATACACCAAACATTCGTCCATAACTTTCTCATACGTTGCTCAATTTGGGTGTATGAATATACCACGGTGATCTACACGACGTCACGAACACGTGACAATTTTCAGAACTCAATTTGGAGCTCTCACGCGCCCCCACGCGCCCTGTTCATGCGCTGCCCACGCGCGCGTCTTCTTCCTCGCGTCGCCGGACTGGTTTCGCCGGAGGTGGGTGTTTTGCCGGAATTTCTGGGTAAATTTCAAAGTGTCATAATTTCTTCATTTCTTAACCATTTTCGACGTACAATATATCAAAATGAAGGTATTGACGAGACGAACGCATCCATACCTGCCTCGACCCCTAACTCGCCGTGGATTCGCCGGAAAACCCCTCGAAAGCTCCGGCCAACTTTGACCACGATGATCCCGACGTCCAATTCCTTCAAACGAAGCACTCCGAGCTTCCTTAGGACCTCACCAAGCTTCCTACAAGCTTCAAAATCCCAAAAACATGCTAGTTTAAGTTTGCATGAACAATACCTAAATCGGATTACCTCGAATCGACATGAAAACGAAGGATTTCTCACCTGAAAATGGTATGGTTGCACTCGTACGAGCTTCACGAGTCCAAAAATGCCCTTGGTTCCTTCGATCCATCAAGGTTTGGGTGATTTGTGTGTTGTCCGTACGTTTTTGAAGAAAGAAGAAGAAAGAACGGAGCTCGGGAGAGAGAGAGAGAGACAGAAAAGAGACAGAGGGAGAGGAAAACACGGGAAAGTGAGACGGGGTGTATGAGTGTGTGTGTGGTCCTACAACACCACACAACACAAAACTACACGTAAAGTAACGAACTAGGGGTAAAATTGTAATTTCAAATGTACGTTTCGATATTTCCGGGACGGGATGTCACAACCTACCTTCCTTAATAGAATTTCGTCCCGAAATTCAAAACAACCACATATAACCCCTAGTGATCGAAGAACAATCTAGGATACAAATCCCTCATTCGATCTTCTGTCTCCCATGTAGCTTCTTCGACTGAATGATTCCTTCACAAAACTTTCACCAATTACACTGTCTTAATTCTCAATACATTCTTTTTCCAATCCAAAGTTGTCCTTGGTTCCTCAACCATTCTAATCCAGATTAATTCTCAATAGTTGCACCGGAACTCCATGTGACGAATCTGCCACCTAGTGACAACACATCGAAATATAATACATTATGCACCTTAGCCAATTCTGAAGACATCACCACTTGTATGCAACTTCATCGATTCCTTTAGTGGTCAAAAACGGTCTGATGTGTTTAAGACTTATTTTGTCTCCTTTCCAAATCTCACTATTTCTTTTCGTGATGAAATTTCTAAAAATGTTGAATCATGAAACACATCATGCTCTTACAATAACTCTGGAAGTAATTCAAGCAACTTCACATACTCTTCGATGATCACATAAAGTCCGATGTACTTAGGACTTAATTTGCTTTCCTTTCCCAGCCGAATCATACTTTTCTAAAGTGAAAACTTCAAAATTATAAGATCATCTACGTTAAACACTCGATTAGTGACATGTTCAACTATTAATCTCTTTTGCCATTCCTGGCTACTCTCAGGTTAAACTTAATCACCTGAATACTTTGAGAAGACTCATCCATAGTTTCAGGGCCTACCAAAACTCTTTCGTGATCGAATCTTCTCTATCCAGAAGCAGTTCTTCCACAAATCAGCAAAAATCGACACATTTCATGGTCTTTATGGCGTTACATCGGAAACTGCGCAACTAACATACTTAAGAAACTCAGCAGTTCCGTAACCCAAATCTCTTCTCCATAAAACATATAAGTACTGTTGCACTGTGGTTGTTACTCAACACTGGAGTAAATGTACTAACTTAGTACATTGATCAACTATCACTTCAAGTTCAATCATAACCATCCTATTCTCGAACTCAGCAATCTTTCTTTTTCCCTTCTTTCTTTGCCTTGGTTAATTCTTAATTTTCTTCGTTAACCATTTGAGTCTTGAGTATGACCTTACTAAAAAGACTTAACTTGAAAATTAGCAATTACAACTTCTTCTCAATCTTCCATTCTCAACTTTACTTCAGTTGATTTCCAATCCACAAGAAGACAATCTTGGCAAGCGTGCCAGACATTAATTCTTACCGCAGTCTTCTCACCAAGTGCATCAGCTAGAACAATTTTACGATCACCCTGGTCGTACAATCATGTTCATTAAACAATTCAATCCACCTTCGCTGCCTCATATCAAAATCCTTCCAAGTAATGGATATTGGAGACTTTTTGGATTCCTAAAAATCTGGCATTCTTACTAAATATAATGTCTTCATCACTTCACAGCAAGAATGGTAATCATGACTTCCAAATCACCAGTAGGGTAATTCATTTCATGAGGTTCCTTTTGTCGTGAAATGTATGTAATCACCCTAACATTTGCATCAACATGCATCCAATACCATTCAAGAAACATCACTAAAAATTTATGATTACCACTATTCTCTGGGAATACTAAATTACGTGCATGAGTGGGGAAATGCTTCAGTTGTTGAATCATTTGCTCAGAATTTCCTTCCCACTCATACATAACCTCTTTTCTCAACAATCTCGTCAATGACAAAGCAATGACTGAAAAATCTTTCACAACCATCCGAGATAGTCTGGTAAGCTAAGAAATTCCGAATCTCAATTACGGCTCGTGGTTATTCCAATTTCTCAATTCCTGCTGCCTTTTAAGGATTCACTTGAATACCTTCAGCAGATATAGCAAATCTTAGAATGCCACTTGATTCATTTAACTTTAGCATTTGCTAAACTTAGCATACAACCAACGTTCTAACAATCTTTACTTCACCGACTTAATATGTTTACATGCTCTGCTCTGGCTCAGAATGTACCAGAATATCGTCCATGAAAATGATAACAATTTATCAAGGCATTCCTGGAATACTTCATCCATCAACTTATGAAACAGTATGAGTATCCGCATAGCATCACCAAAATTTATAAAGACTATAACAAGTCCAGAAAACAATCTTAGGATCAACGTCGCTCAAAATCTTCAATTGGTAATAGACAGACCTCAAGTCGATCTTTGAAATTACACAAATACCTCTGAGCTGATTCATTAAACATCAGTACACCATCATGGATAACGGTTCTCAATCGTTACCTGATTCCATGGTCTATAATCAATGGATAGTCTTTAAAGTCCATTTTCTTTTTCACCAACGAACTGGGCTCCTCAAAAGTGTGGTATTAGGTTGAATGAAACTTTTATCAACCAATTCTTTCAACTAAATTTCCAATTCTCTTAACTCATCATGAACTAATCTCTAACATAAAATTTTATACCTGGAAACAAATCGATATTGATCTTCACATTTCTGCCTGAAGGCAATCCAGGTAAACTTTCAGGGAAAACATTGAAAAAGTGTCCAATCCCCTTTTACATTTTTCATATTAGTAGGAGCAACATTATGTAGTACCGCATAAGATGAGTACCCTTGTAACCTTCTGATAACAATCTCTTTGCTCTCACAGCAATGTTAACGGCCTAACTCAATCCACTTTGCCTGTCCACCAAAGTAATCTCTGATCAATCAAATCGATGGAAAGTAACTAAGTTCCCGTAGTAATCCATCTTGTCATGATTTAACGCCATTAAACTGTGCCTAAAATCACTTTCAGTTCCTCGATATCCCACAAAATAAAATTCACTGGTATAACTTTAACTTTCACCTTTATTGAACACCTTGAATAACACCCACTCATGTAGGTAACCTACTTGTTTACTTGCTTAACGGATCCAACAAATAAGTTATAAATATTACGGTCTGCAGCCCGCAATACAGATAAATCACTGTTGTCTCGATAAGTAAGCAACAATTCCTGAAGGTGTTACATTTCCATCTTACTCCACACAAGGATAATTACTTATAAACACCTCAATCATGCTCCATCATCACTTTCTTTGGCAACATCATTCATAATACGAAATACATCAGCCAGAGTCAACTAGAATGACTTGTACGGCTGATTCTCTAGCTCAACTAGTTATGCTAGCATATTAGCCGGAGTTACCTATAGTAACCTGTACGACTTACTCATCAATTCCCAATGTGTCAGCCGGATCCACCTTTCGTGGTCTGTTCGGCTGAACATTCAACTTATCAAACATCTTGGCACCCACAGTTCATATAACCCAAACTAATGATCCAAACACCTGCTGGACTGATATTGGTGGTATCAAGGAAACTGTCGGATAATAACTAATTCTAGGGACAATTCATAATTCTATATCCCTTCTGTCTATACAAACACATTCACTGATTCCACATTTTCCAAAGTGTTTAGTCTTGTACCTACTGTACAAGGTACATTTCCCTTACTTGAGTCACCTTGACTCTGAATCTGGAATTTCCAGTAAATCTATCACTTTGACTTTGACCAGTGGCATTAAAACCTCAGTTGGAAGAATTAGCTCTAGCTTCACTTCTCTTGAAGCTCTGAATCTTTCTATATTCTTGATATGACGAATCATTAACTTTATCGTCCTCTTTTGATTCCCATTCTTTTATCATTCTTCTTTACTCTCGCTGAACATGTTCTCAGAGTCCTCAAGGCTCAACAACATCTTGTATACTCCTGGTAAGAATTACAATGGATAGTGGTCACCCAAAATACCACTGCCTTATGCCACCCAGCCTAAAACAATATAACACTTTAATCAAAATAGCAGCAATATTCGAATGGGACGAGGCAAGTCTGAGAACTTTCTATAATACTCATTGATCGTCAGTTTTCCTTGTCTCACATTTGCAAATTCTTGCTTTCTACCATCATAAGATGCCGAAGGAATAATTCTTTTCTTTAAACAAGTCCTTAAACAATTCTCAATCGGCTGTTTCCTTCGGTGACAACGAATTATACTCCTGTTTCCACCAGGATACAAGTTCATAACTCAAACCAGGTAGTCGTCTCAACCCTTCTGTCAAAAGGAAGATTCCTTTGACTTGCATAATCTAAAACAACTTTTCCAATTGGTTAATCCATCACTTTGCTCCCTCAGGTTCATCATTTCATAAGGTGATTCAAATTCAACTCATAACCCCTCTTAAAATGTCCCCTTAGATGATATACTGAATCACCCAAAATAATAGTTTCCCCTAACAGCTAAATCAGGGAGACTAAGTTCCTCTAACTACGTGGTTTGCTACGAGGCGGTGTAGTTCTGACAGAATTCACTAGAACTTCTCAAGATGTCCAAGATTGAAACTAGGCTCTGATACTAACTGACACACCCCGTCCCGAAGGAGGGCATGCTGGCCGTCACGTGAGAGTGACGTAACCATTTACACAGTTCGGAAGCTTTAAAATATACAACTTCTAAGATGAACCACCCGAAGGTGAGTTCTCATTTGGTCCATTCTGTCAGAACACCGTTGAATTTCCTCGTAGTCACCACACCTTTGCAATTCTTGAACCTGGAGGGGCGCAAAACCAAAATTGAGTGGGTCAGTAAAACAATTCTTTTCCAAATCCAAACACTTCTCAAAACTTTGTAACCCCTCTCCGTAAAACCTGTATACTTTCTCAGAAAATAAACATATATACGTATGTATAGATATGACAGTCATGCTCCAAAGTATGCCATTCATGCTTGAGAATATGCCACATCAGAATCTCATAATAAATGTAAATGCTCAAGCATAACTCATATCAATATCATATAATTTGGCAGCCGAGAGTCACCTAACGTGACCTGTACGGCTGCATATAGAGCTCAAATCTCAAACTCAATAACTGAATCTGCACACGAGTCGGAACCACCTAACGTGGTCTGTACAACAGGCTGGTGTAATATATATATATGCTCTAGTGCTACGATCACGTGAAGCTGGGCGATAAATCGCGGGTCACCTACGAGTCGGAACCACCTAATGTGGTATGTACGACAAGCCTATGCACCTAACTTGGATCCAAGGCGAGCATGCGGTGCGGGTGAACATACACGTGAAGGCTATGCCCCAACTCTGGGCGGGAGCACTAACACCGGGGGTGCAAATTATGAGCTCTCTAAGCATCTCAAACTACTATTGCATACAAACATGAATACCACTTACCTGGTACTTACCTGTGCGTCCACAGCACCAAATACACATATATAAATGTATGCCGCTACTAATGCATGTGATGATAGTATTTCAAATGTAGCTTACCTGGGCCTCCTCAGCACCATGCAACAGTATGCATAATTATGGTAATGCACATATTAAAATATGATGCATATATGATAGGATATTTAATTCATATTTCTTTTAAAATACGTTTTCTGGGAAATACGTCAAGCATACGTATATATATATACTGAAAAGTAACTGCCCACTCACTGATCACATCGACGTCTCGTAGGTCCCTGAGCCTCCCCTAGATTGGTTACATTCTTCTTCTGTATAATTTTCACCTATACAAATAGTAACCAACTTGACGTTATTTAACGCACATACACCAAACATTCGTCCATAACTTTCTCATACGTTGCTCAATTTGGGTGTATGAATATACCACGATGATCTATACGACGTCACGAACACGTGACAATTTTCAGAACTCAATTTGGAGCTCTCACGCGCCCCCACGCGCCCTGTTCACGCGCTGCCCACGCGCGCGTCTTCTTCCTCGCGTCGCCGGACTGGTTTCGCCGGAGGTGGGTGTTTTGCCGGAATTTCTGGGTAAATTTCAAAGTGTCATAACTTCTTCATTTCTTAACCATTTTCGACGTACAATATATCAAAATGAAGGTATTGACAAGACGAACGCATCCATACCTGCCTCGACCCCTAACTCTCCGTGGATTCGCCGGAAAAACCCTCGAAAGCTCCGGCCAACTTTGACCACGATGATCCCGACGTCCAATTCCTTCAAACGAAGCACTCCAAGCTTCCTTAGGACCTCACCAAGCTTCCTACAAGCTTCAAAATCCCAAAAACATGCTAGTTTAAGTTTGCATGAACAGTACCTAAATCGAATTACCTCGAATCGACATGAAAACGAAGGATTTCTCACCTGAAAATGGTATGGTTGCACTCGTACGAGCTTCACGAGTCCAAAAATGCCCTTGGTTCCTTCGATCCATCAAGGTTTGGGTGATTTGTGTGTTGTCCGTACGTTTTTGAAGAAAGAAGAAGAAAGAACGGAGCTCGGGAGAGAGAGAGAGAGAGACAGAAAAGAGACAGAGGGAGAGGAAAACACGGGAGAGTGAGACGGGGTGTATGAGTGTGTGTGTGGTCCTACAACACCACACAACACAAAACTACACGTAAAGTAACGAACTAGGGGTAAAATTGTAATTTCAAATGTACGTTTCGATATTTCCGGGACGGGATGTCACAACTAACCTTGTCAATATGGGATTCAAAAAATAGTGATGTTTTCGAGTCTTTAATTGATATGTATTAATAATTAATGGGCACTAAATTAAACTTTTTGATGACACGTCATATAATTTGTAAATTTGCTCTAAAAATTTGGTCTACATATTACTCTTTGTTAAATATTAGACTTGAATTGAAACGAATATTTAAAAACAACAACCCACATAGCTACTAGCTAGTAACTAAAAATAAATTAACAACCAAACAAAAATTTGTAAAAATTGAAAAGAATAAACATGCACATAGCATTTCAAACTTAGGGCCTCTCTTTAATTTTAAACAACAAAAACCATTGATTCTAATTAAACTTCTTGATCCTTCAAATCAAATTTTATAAATTTATACTCTTATGAAAAAAAATTTGTAAAATTGGAAAGTAAATAAGCACAAGTGGTGTTTTGAACCCAAGACCTCCTCATTATTTTCAAATGACAAAAACCACCACTTCTAGTTAAATTTCTGTGTAATTAAACCAAATTTTATAAATTTATATTCTTATGAAAACATATATTATACCACCCTAATAATTTTGGTGCTCCCAATTTTTTGGGGCCCCGAACGGTCGCCCTGCCCACACTGGACCTAGACCGGCCCTGACAAATTGAGAGTAAAAACTGAATTAAATGCATACCAATATCACACCGGTAAAACTGATGCAAAAAAAAAAAAAATTATATCATATGCCAATGGTTATAAGAAATTGTCTAAATAAAATGTATTGGCATAGTCAAAACAGCATAGCAGCCAAAGAGACCAATAAAGGAAAAACTAAGGGGCAACGACATGTTTTATGGCATTAAATCATGACTGCAAACTTGGATACTCCAGCTTACTAAAATAATAATATCTCCACCAAAATCCCAGTACCAAGAATTAGACCTGACAATTTCTTACACGATCCATTAACACAATATATAAACAACATGAAAATAATAGGTTTCGGGTCAATACGATAACTAATTGGGTTATTATCGGGTCACACAATAATAACCCATTAATATCGTGTGCTTCACAAGTTTACACAAGAATGACACGTGGGTAACCTGATTTGACACGATAAGAAAAAAGTTATTTTGATGATTTTAATTTTTTAAACAACTAAAAAAAAACTTACTATAAAATACAATAGATATAATGAATATGTATATATTGTTTATTAATTATTATTCTATATAAATTTTAAAGTTTAAGTTTTATGTATTTATTTTTATAGTATATTATAGGTAAAGATTGAGATTAAAAATCATAAAACACATTAAAAATAAAAATATCAAGTAATTTAAAAATACCAAACACATTAAAAAAAATTATAATAATTAATTTATTTGTGCAAAAAATATGAAAAAATATGCAAACGCTCGTAGTCGCATCATTTACGCTTTGAGGATGGGTATATGATAGTTTGAATTTTTAAAACCATACAAACTCTCATGAATGGTATTTTTAAGGGAGTTCAAAATAAACAAAATTCATATTCATTAATGTATATGTCTGAAAGATGTGAAAGCATAATAAACGTTCATATTTGCATCCTCAATGCTTAGACGATTGTTACATAGTCATTTAGATTTTTAAAATCCTCCGAATCTCATGAACAGTGTTTTTTTTTAGTGCAAAATTATTAATAATTATTGTAAAAGTGTAAAAAATGCAATCACTCGTAATGAAAAGTTTTACAACTTTCATGAAGGGGTCAACTCCGAAATTTAGTATGTATATACTAATTTAGTATTATGTTTTACATTTTTTTTGGGCCAAATTATGTTTTTCATTTTCATTTTTATTGATTTAAAATATATTTTTCTTAACAGATAACGGGTCGGGTCATATTACCTGATAATATTAACGGGTTGATTTCAGGTCGGGTCATATTACCCGTTTACTTTAACGGGTATTACACAACACAACCCGTTAAGTAATCGGGTATGACACGAATGCCAGGTCCACCAAGAATGTTTGCAAAATACATAAAAACAAGTGAAACGGTGATTACTGATTAGTCTCAAAAAATACATGTTTACAAAAATACTCCCATAAGATAATATCAAATCATCACGATTGAGGAACTAATAAGTTGCAAACCCCCACAATTTAAAGGCACCAAAAACTGATATTTAAATATCTCATAACAGATGGAAAACGCAGCAGAGGCCACATAATATTATATGCTTGTAACGAACTAGGAGAAAAATATAGTTTGTTCAAACAAGAAGGAAACCAAAGCCCCATTAGATATCAGAAGCCAATTATATATTTGCTTAAAAAATGATATAGCATTCCATACAATTGAAATAGACTAAGGTAATTAATTAATAACCAAGAAGGATCTTACCTGTCAAAGCTTCATCCTTTATATTCACCAAAGGTTGGATCTTTTGCTCTCGGACTAATGAGAGGTCATAAGAATAACGTATCCCCTTATTCATTTGGCCCATGACAATTCCCCAGTGCCACTTGAGCATGGCTCATGTTATAAGATTACTAGCCTTCATGCACAAGCTCACGCACGTGCAGAAGGTATTTTTTGAATCACGGTGTGTTACGCATGACTTACACGTTTTAAATGTATTTATATGCGTTAATTGATAAAAGAAAAGTCAAATATTTGAAATAAATGAATAATCTTAGATCATGCTGGAAAAAACCCCTCACAAACCAATCAAAGCAGTTGAATTCACATAATAAAATCAGTCTTTCAATTTCCATCTACATTCTATTGAATTTACATTAAGAATAGAGAAAATAATATTTAATAACCAACAGATTAAATCATATTATGACACACCCTGACCCGAAATGTCCACCTAGACTCCGAATCGAACTGTGCTGGCCGTCATCAGGGGGTGATGAAGCCATAAAGTGTAGTGATGTGGAAGAGTGAGTAAATTTAAACCTAAGTGTACCTAAATGTGAGAGTGCGCTTATGAGCGGGAATGAACCCAATTCACGCGTGATGTCAGAGCATAAGTAAAGTACAGTAGAGGGAAATGAGAATTATACCATCGTAGGTAATCTCCCGTACTAAGATTTGCCAAGAATCCTCGTCGATATGAAAGCTTGGCCACTAGAACCAGGAGGGGCGAAAAACAAGGATGAGTGGGCCTGAAAATAAAGTTTAGTAAAACCTTTTGAAAGCATAATAAACCCTCGCCGTAAAACAAGTATAGTTTCCAAAATATACATACTACATATAGTAAGAAAATACTTACCGTAATCTGCAGTATCTCAATAATTCAATACGGCACCATAACTCGTAAATAAGTGCATGATGTCCAAAACCACATAAGCAAACATATCATATCGAGTGCTCAACAATCTATTATATCACACAAGTCGGAGTCACCTAATGCAACCTATACGACTGAACTGATGCTCATCAATCTATTCTAACACACAAGTCAAATCTATGCTAACACACAAGTCAAAGTTGCCTAATGTAAGCTGTACGACAGGACTAGGTGTAATCATAATATACGCTCTATTGCTACAATCATGTGAAGACTGGCGTTATTCCCGGTCACCTACGTGTTGGAGTTGCCTAATGCAACCTGTACGACAGGACTGGCACCTACTTGGATCCAAGGTGAGCATGCGGTGCGGAGGTGAACATACACGTGAAAGACTGCCCCTGGCCCTAGGCGAGTACTAACACCGAGGTGCAACAATGATAAGCAGACTACATAAATATAAGCATGCCATGGTAAATCAATAATTTGATAATTCACTAATCCTAGTCAATGAAATACATGTTGAATAGAAATTTACGGCTTGATTTTCATTGTATTGCATAATTGAAAAATATATACAAGATACAATCCTTGTTCTATAAGGAAACAATAAGGGACACCCATATATATCCTTCCTAATAAAGGATTCCTAATTTTTACAATATATTTACATGCCCTTTTTAATTTCAACTCACGGCAACACTCCCCCTCAAGTTGGAGCATAAATATCACACATGCCCAACTTGGAAAGTAAGTCACAAAAAGATCTACTACACATGACATGAGTGAGGATATCCGCAAACTGCTATTCTGAGTTCACAAACGATATTGACACAATCTTCTTCTCAAACTTTTCCTTAATAAAATGACTATCAACCTCCACATGCTTTGTTCTGTCATGTTGTACCGGGTTCTCTGCAATCTCCTGTGCAGATTTATTATCACAATACAAGCTTATGGCCTCCTTTGCTTTGAAACCTAGATCCCAAAGTAACTTACGTAACCAAAGAACTTCACATACTCCATGGGCTATACCTCTGAATTCGGCCTTAGCTAAAGACCTTGACACCACATTTTGCTTATTGCTCCTCCAAGTAACTAGATTCCCGTCAACAAACATAAAGTATCCAGATGTAGAGCGCCTATCAGTCACATCACCTGCCCAATCAGCATTGGTAAACCCCTCAATCCTCAGATGATCGGAATTTTTATACAAAATTCCTTTTACTGGAGCCGACTTCAAATAAGCTAAAATCATCATAACAGCTGCCATATGATCCACACTTGGCGAATGCATAAATTGACTTACCACACTTACTGCATAGGCTATATCCGGACGGGTATGAGCTAAATAAATTAGTCTTCCTACCAATCTCTGATATCTGCCTTATCTACTGGTTCTTGATCTGGATAAATTCTCAAGTAATGTTTCTCTACAATAGGAGTATCCACGGGTTTACACCCAAGCACACTTGTTTCCTTCAATAAATCTAGAGCATATTTTCGTTGAGACAAGAAAATACCTTTGGATGAACGAGTAACTTCAACTCTAAGAAAAAACTTTTAGTCACCTAAACTCTTCATCTCAAACTCGGCGAAAAGGTTCTTCTCCAGTTTGACAATTTCATCTGAATCATCACCTGTTATTATCATATCATCTACATAAATAATCAAGGCTGTTACTTTACCGTTTCTCCGTTTCACAAATAAAGTATGATCAGAATGACTCTGATAATACTCATTCTTCCTCATGGCTTGAGTGAACCTCCCAAACCATGCACGAGGTGATTGCTTAAGCCCATAAAGTGACTTTCGCAATCGGCACACTCCCGTTTTTCCTTCGTTACTATACCCTGGAGGAAAAACCATATACACTTCTTCCTTTAGATGTCCACGAATAAACGCATTTTTTACATCAAATTGTTTCAATGATCAATTCAAATTTGCAGCTAATGAGATAAGGACTCGTACCATATTCATCTTAGCCACGGGAGAGAAAGTTTCCTCATAATCAACTCCGTATGTTTGAGTATACCCTTTCGCCACAAACCTTACTTTATACCTGTCGAGTGATTCGTTAACCTTGTATTTAACTGTAAAAACCCATCGGCACCCAACTGGTTTTTTTTCCTTTTGGCAGCTCAACTACTTCCCATGTATTCTTTTTCTGTAATGCCCTCATCTCTTCATTCATTGCTTCGGTCCATTCTCGACTCTTCAAAGCGTCTTCTACTCGAGTTGGTACCTGAATTGAATCCACATTATTCAACCAAGCTTGACGTTCAGATGAAAGATTTTTACAGGACACATAATTGGCTATGGGATACTTCACTTTTCCCTCCGAAGAGAACCTGTCACGAGGTACACCACGATTTTGCCTTAGTGGCAATTTATGTGTACTTATAACATCATTAGTTACATGACTATCACTAGTGCTCACCTCAGGGATATCTAGAGAAGATGGACAACGGCATTGTTGAGCTAGAAATAGGGGAAGAAGCTTCGGTAACAGTGGGCTGACCATCAGTGCACTCCTCTTCAGCAGCACCAACACATGGACTGGCAGCCTCTTCTTCAGTGTGAACCTGCTGACCATTCCCAACAGGTTTAGCAAGAGGAGACCGAGCATCAACTGCATCACTTGACACGGCAGCACCGTGCACTCCCCCTGAAGCCATTACCTCTTGTACATCCAACCATTCGAAATCACCATCAAGATCACAACTAGAACTCTCCCCTTTGTGATCGAATGGTGGTGATATAGGAGCATAAAAATATTCGGACTCGGAGAAAGCCACAACTATGGCTATATACATGTGGTGAGTTGCAGGGGGGTAACACTTGTAACCTTTCTGGTGGGATGCAAAACCTACAAAGACACAGCGAAGAGCACAAGGATCCAATTTACTACGATGAATCTTGTGAATATGAACATAAGCAATGCATCCAAACACTTGAGGAGTGAGAGTATTGGTAAAAACAACCAGAACATGTTTCGTCAACGCTTGGAGTGGAGTACGAAATTCTACAACCTGGGATGGCATGCGATTGATAACATACACGGCATGGGTGATGGCGTCCAGCCATAAACTCTTAGGCACGGACCCACCAATAAGCAATGCACGAGCAGTTTCCTAAATATGACGGTTTTTTCTCTCAGCTACCCCATTTTGTTGTGGGGTGTACGAACATGTTGTCTTATGAATAATTCCTTGATCACGGAAAAAATTAGATAGCTCAGAGTTAACATATTCTCCTCCATTATTAGTATGAAGAACCTTAATAACAGAGGAATATTAAACAACCACCATCTGAGAGAAAGACCGAATAATTGTACTTACATCACTTTTATGTTTCAACACATACATCCATGTCATACAAGTGCAATCATCAACAAACGTACCAAACCACTTAACTCCTAAAACAGTATTAACAGGCGAAGGCCCCCAAACATCTAAATGCACAAGCTCAAATGGAAGCAATCTTTTATTCATACTAGGAGAAAACGAAGCATGATGGCTCTTAGAAAGAATACATACTTCACACTGTAAGTCTGATTCTTTTATTTTATGAACCATACTAGGCAACATACGCCTTAAATAACCAAAAGAAACATGTCCTAACCGACAATGTAACAACCAAACTTCTTGCAGATTACTAGTACGGGATGCTCGAACTGCATTAGCTCTGCCAAAAACGACGTCATCCATATAGGACAACCTCTCTCTCTTAGTGCCACACCCAATTATCTCCTTGGTCTGAATATCCTGAAGCAAACAAAAAAATGGATACATACGTACAACACAATCCAATTGCTCAGTAACTTGGGGAATAAATAATAAACGGTGAGACAATGATAAAACAAGCAAACAGTGGTGTAGAGAAAGAGATGGCGTGAGATCCACTGTGCCGACCCCAGTCACCATGGCAGTGGTGCCATTTGCCATGGCCACACATTTTTTATGTTTCATTGTCATATACTTAATAACCTTTTATCAATTGTCATATGATCAGTTGCTCTAGAGTCCAAAATCCAACCTGTATAGTGTTCAATACCAGAGGCTAAAAGAAACCGCCCATCAGTACCTATATTGGACAACGACTCATTAGGATTGGATCAGGTCAACAAGACTTGACTTGGATCCCCTTGAGTAGGCACGGCATCCTTATTTCCAGTTGTTGCGGTAACCACAAGTAGACGCCTTCCACTAGCTCCGTTAGCAACCCACTCTTTAGCACGCAATTTCTTCTTCAATTCTGGGAACATTTAGGTACTCCATGCTTCTGAAAACACGTATCTTCCGTATGACGTGTTTGCCCACAAAAGGTACACTTCAATTCATCTTTATTTTCTCGAGTGAATGGGCAAAAATCAGTTAATGAAGACGGGCCATAAGGCCGACCAGAAGAAGGAGGCTGTGACACCATAGCCATGGGAAAGGATCCTCCTTGGTTCTCAGCAGCACTACCTCCCATCATAGTAGCATGGCATTGAGCTTCCCGCCTAACAACTGAAAACACTTCATCCACAGATGGAAGAGGCTAAGTTCTCAAAATATCACTACGGACCTTGTCAAAAAAATCATCAAGTCCCGCTAAAAAAGCATACACAAGGTCTTGTTGAACTTCCTCTCGAAGTGTCTTCAAGTCAAGAGTGCACTCCATCTTGATTGGTCTTCTCTGATCTAGTTCTTGCCAGACAGCTTTAAGATCGGCATAGTATACACCAATAGACCGCCCTTCTTGGCAAAGTCGGAATGACTTCATCTTCAACTCATAAATCTAAGAAATATAAAACCCATCATAATACGTCCTGGCAACTTCTTCCCACACTTCTTTAGCAGTACGAAGATGAATGAAAAAACCCATGATAGTAGGATCCATGAAATTAATCAACCATCATTTCACAATTACATTCCTAGTTTCCCAAGCATCATATTCAGCACTGTCTTATTTGGGCTCCTTAATACTCCCTGTCACGAACCCTTTCTTTCCACGCCCAGCAATATGCATCTCCGATACTTTGGACCAAAGAGGATAATTTGATCCATTGAGTTTTACGGTATTTGGTACGTTTGAAGCATCACTTTGAATAACCACGGGATTGACAATTGACCCGTGGGTAGAGCCAAATGCCCTACCCTCCAATTCCAGTGCAGCGTCTCCTTTGTCACTTGCCATTGATCACAATCACACACACGTAGCAGCAAGCACTCAATTTTGCTGTAGGGATGCAACGAAAAAACATGAAGCCTGATGTGATTCTTGTTTCCTACGACAACAACAATACGCACAACAGTCCTGACTCGCTGCAGCGATGCAGCAAAGATCACATACTTGCCAGGATATTTTTCCGATTTTATAGTAACAGCGGCACGGTGGGAACTTTAGGGTTACACTTGGCTCGGTGCCAAATAGAAATTTATGGCTTGATTTTCATTGTATTGCATAATTGAAAAATATATACAAGATACAATCCTTGTTCTATAAGGAAACAATAAACAATAAAGGACACCCACATATATCCTTCCTAATGAAGGATTCCTAATTTTTACAATATATTTATATGCCCTTTTTAATTACAACTCACGGCAACAGTTTGTAGCCGTAAAGTTAAATAAAGCATCCCGTATGATGTATAATGATTTTCTAATTCTCAACGTCACCCCATTTCCTACCAACGTTAATTCAATTACTGCAGTCATATGGAAAATTCATTATTAGATGTATATGTGGAAACTAAATAAATATATGTATATATCAAAGAAAAGACTCACTCACAAATCATGTCATTGAGTCGAACCCACCTTGTAGCATCGAGAGTCCTTGCAAAGCGTTTTGCCTAGAAACAAAACCATTTATGTAAATACGTAACGTACTAACATATAAATGTGTTTTCGTACAAAGTACGGCTAATAAAATAACTAATTTAAAACGGTCGAATTTCATAAAACAAACGACGGATACGAATTCGGCATGTCGAGAAACCTAAGGCGGGACCTTGGGTTCCTCCACGCATCGATGACCAACATAGCCCACATGCATGCGAGCACAGCCGTACTCGCCTTACTCGCGAAGACCTGCGTTCTGCAGGTTGAACCGCCAACTTCCAGAGCTCATTCGGGCTCGATTCTGGACCAAATTCAGTGATTGCGTACTCATTTAAAGTGAGGAATATAGGGAATCGATTTATACCTATTGGAAGCCAAGTAGTGGTCGGTATTGATCGGGAAATTGGGCTGAAAGTGGCCAAATAGCCACGGATCCTTGCTGGAAAAACTGCAGGATTTCTTCCTCCGAGTCAGTTCAACGTTGACCCTTCACCAAAATGGCTGAACTGAGTCACACATCCATAATTTTGATGTTAGGAAGTTGAACCTAGTTTTCTCAGACCTTACCTTAGTCGGAATCGATGAGGAATCACCGGAGACGATCATGAACAGTGGCGATGGCTACTGTGCCGTGTAAGCTCCAAGTATGAGTTTAGTTTTGTGATCTACGTTCTTGGGTTTTTAAGAAAGGCAGAGGATCGAGGAGTGGTGGTGGTGATGAATCTCGCCGACTAAGTTGGGTGGTGGTGGCGTGGTTTCAGTTTTCAGAGAGGGAGAAAGTCTCTGAGGGATGAGAGAATGGGAGAGAGAGTGAAGACGAGAGAGGGAAGAGAAAATGGGAGTCGAGGTGATGGTCCAGTAGAGTGGTTCGCCGGAGGAATGTGGAGGGTGATGGGGTTCTTGGCCTTTCCGGCCTCTCAGCATACATAGATGAAGAGGGTCATGGGGGAGAGAGAGATGGATGAGAGATGACAGAGAAAGTCTTATACTTTTTTTTTTTAAATATGGGGAGTGCTCCAGAAAGAAGAAAACACGAGGGAATGGGGAGAGAATGGGTTGTGGGCTCCACTGGTTCACAAAAGAATGTCACAAAAGAACAAAACAGAAAAATATCATCGCGTTGTGAAATTACCATCGTAATTTCGTAAAATCTTCATCATAGCTTCAAATTTGATTCCGCTTGCGCCTACGCGTTCGGATTGTTGAGTACTTCGAGAATACGACAAAATAATAACTCGTACCTGTCACGAAAAGACTGTCAACACAAGTCAACGATCTCCTCAAGGGGCATTTTCGTCAAATCACTCTTTTAAAATTTATAAAAACATAAAAGTAGGAAGGGGTTGTCACACATTGCTAGCTCATTATGAGGTTAAGCCCACCCAACTCCCCTCCCCCTTAGTGTAAATAATATTGTTTCTTTAAAAAAAATATATCATTTGACAACTAATTTAATCACATTATTATGCGCATGCAAAAGACATTTTTTATAACCGGCATTACACGTCTCTTAAGATGTTTTGAACATGTTTAAAAATAGAAAAAATAATATTTAATGAACAACTTATTGAATCACATTATTGATAGCATGAGGTACTAATTAAAAAATTGTACAAAAAGAATTAATTATTAAAAAACATTGGTAAAATGACTAAAATACCACTGCATTATTTTGTGTTGCATTTGAAATTTTTTGTTTTAGAAGCATTTTTGTCCAAATATTTTTGATGAAGCTTGTGACCTCAAAAAAGGTTGGTGGCTTTATATATAAAGATTATCACATGCCGCTACCATATCTTTTAGAAAGATTCCATACTTCAGTTCCAACTTCGTCCACCAACACATAGTACAAAATACAGGTGATAGGCAAATGATGAAAGTAGCAACTAAAATCTACTCTTAAGATTATTGGAAATATTGACGATCCGAATGTTACTTCTCCTACAACTTGTCACATAAAATAAATATTAGTATATGATAATTTTCATTGCCACAATTAATTACATAAAAGAAACAAAATAAGATAAAATACTTAACTTTGGTAGGTAAAGAACGCTCTTCATTGATCCTTGATTAGAATAAGATTTTAGATTGAGACGTGTAAGTTCACTGTCCTTAATTAAGAGTAGATTTCGCCGCTTGGAGACAATATCTTAGTGTAGCAAGTTATGGCGCTCCACCTTCCAGGATACAACAATCTATAATCCTTGTAAGCGTACACTCTCAATACTTGGATCGGGTGAACAATTCAATTTGTCCATTGCTACAAAACAATTGAATAACATAACAACACTTCAAGGGATAAGGAAAGGTCATATGAAAATTGGAAAAAATAACTCTCTCCAATGAAATACCCGCACCCTTGTTATATATATCTTTCCCTTGTAACATGTTTTCATAATAAATAAATATATGTTGCAGTCTTATTAGATTAGGAATGTGATTGTGTAAATCCTATATATATAGGGATATCTTGGAATATTCCCTTAGTTAGATATTATCCTATTAGAATTGTAATCCTATTAGGGTAAGAATTTAACCTATCTTACTACTATAACTAAAGGTACAATGAGGTGATACAACACACAACTCAGAATTACATCTCTCTCCTCTCTCTTACCACCGGCCCTCTCCCTCTCTAGTCCTAAATACAGTTTAGTAAATTAGGCCTATAACACGTTATCAGCACACTCTTGCCAGAAACTAAGGAACTAAAGGATCGTGGATGAGGCTTTCTTCTACAACATCAAAAGCTCATTTTTTTTTCTTTTTCTGCCAATCAAGTTCTTTTAAAATAAATTAAGATATTTGCAACAACCTTGAAGCATGAAAGCATTCATCATGATGCATGAACCCCCTATATTTATATTTTCCTTACAATTATATATATTGCATGTGTTTATATATCTTGTCAATATATATATATATATATATATATATATATATATATTTGTTCATGCATTACACAATTATGCTACGTGGAATTTGTGAGTCAAAGCATCAAAATTAATTTAAAAGCAATTAAGGTTTTTAACCCTAGAATTTTGAAAAAAAAAAAAAAAAAAAAAAAAGAAGGGAAAAACCTAGGATTTCTCGCGGCTGAGCCATGGCACCACACCGCACCGCCAAGCTGGCTGGCCTGCAACCAAGTCGTCGTTAGGATGGCGTCGTTTCGACACCCTGCATAAGGCCTAGGTTGCTCTCCAAACGGGCCAGAAGTCCTAAGTCCACTTCAGCAGGTTCGCAGGCCTTGCTGGGCTTCGCTCGCATAACCTGGCCCGCCAATAGCAAGTTATGTTTGATGGGCTCACCACCTGTCACGGCCCGAGACCACAACAAGCCAGCCCTAGCGGCTAAGTTTACCCAGAAATGGCCCATAACGAAGCCAGCTTTTGGCTGGGCTTCGTGAACACACCCCAGCCAGCCCACGTGCTGGGCCTATTCCCCCACGCCACTTTGTGGCTGAAAACCAGCAGCCTAACTGCTAAGCCGGTCCTAAAATCACGGCCCATGGCCTGCAGCCGTGACTTGGGCTGCTTTATAGCCTACTCGTGGCCCACTAAGCCTTTTTTAAGGCCTTGCCTCGTGCCCTAGCCCACCGACTTGGGTTGCGATTTTTCGAACCCAATGCTAATTTTTTAGCATTCGCACTTCCTAACTATACTTCTATAATTTTTAAATATATTACTTACTAAGCTAATATTATCCCGAATGTTATTATTTTGTTTCTAACAATTAACCTAAAATTAATCTGATAATTAATTCAAAATTATTGTCCTGAAGCTCACTTTTTGGCAATTAACGATTCAATAAATTATTTATTTTCTTTGAACCGTTGACTATCTTTTGTAGTCCCGATGCACTCACACTTGGGTTCTTAAAGCAATCCACAAATTCACTATAATTTATTGTATATTGTATTCTGCGTTCTTGCAAATACCTCCCATATGAACCGAACGTTCATAATTAAATCGAACTTGCAGTATCGAATTTAGCGTCTTTGAAACCCGAAGTTTTCTTTCAAAACTTACCACATGAAACCTGTAGCGTTCATGCTTAAATTAAACCAATACATGTATATAGAACCCAAATATTCTACGATATATGGTATGGCTTTCCATATGACTAACCACATTTTTGTTGTACCTTCTGTTTTAGGCATGTTGAACTTGAACAAGCTCGATTTCACCGCTCTAGAAGTATCTAGAAGAAACTACCTGAAGTGGGTTCAAGATGTAAAGCTCCATCTTACTGCAAAAGTTATTAGAGCCGCCATCGAGAAACCTACCAATGACAACCATGTCGACGAAGCAAAGAAAGCTACTACAATGATCTTCATTCAAAGATACTTCTATGACACACTGCAGACCGAGTACCTCACTAAGGAGGACCCACGCATCATCTAGCTTGCTCTGGCCAATCGTTTGGATCACCAAAAAGACATTTACTTGCCTGAAGCAAGACATAACTGGCAGCATTTATGCTTCCAAGACTTTAAGTCCATAAAAGACTCTGAAGTTTGTAGAATCTGATCACTGCTTAAGTTCTTTAAAGTGGACTTAACCGACAAGGATCTCATGGAGAAGACCTATTCGACCTTCAATGCCACCAATATTGTCCTGCAACAACAATGTAGGGCAGAGATGTTCACCAAATTTTTGAATTTGATCTCTGTTTTACTTCTCGCTAAAAAGCAGAACCAACTTTTGATGAGAAATCATCAAGCTCGACCCACTTGCTCGAATGCTGCATCTAAAGCGTATGCGCCTAATTCTAGCAACCACAACCAACAAAAACCCCGTTATGTCCGTGGAAATGGGCGGTAAGCCCTACCACGGGCCCAAGGTCAATAGAGTAGAATACCACCCAAGGGAGGTAATTTGACCTAGAAGCTCCAAACCCTTGCCCCTAAGGCCCCAACTTCAAGAATAAGGGAAAAGCTACTATTGAATTGGTTTCCATTGAATTGGACATGTGTTACCGTTATGGATCAAAATATCAGTGGTCACGCATATGCCAAGCTACCCCTAAGGCTATTGCCAAGTATCATTTCCGTCATGAGACTAACTTTGTGCATGTGGAACATCCCGAATATCCTACTACAACTATGAAGGTTTCAGATTTTCAGGAGGCATCAGCTCCTATGGAAGAATAAAGTTTTATTTTTCTAAGACATGTTAAGGTGTTTTACACCCCTAAGTGTGGCCCAAACCCCAATTTTCTAGGTTTATAGTTTAATTATTGGACAATTTTTCTAAGTCTTTGGAAGTATTTGTTTGGTTTGGTTTGCCTTGAATTATTTTTATGGACATTATTTTATCAATTAATTAATTGAATGAATGGAATTATATTTATGCATGTGACCAATTCAATTAATTTATTTCTAGATATGACTAATGGGGAAGTTAGTTGTCTAACTGACAATGCTACCAAGCACACCATCTTACGTGAGAAAAACTATTTTACTAACTTCGTATCTAAAAATGCACCTCTGACAATCCTTTCAGGCCCATCCAACCTGATAGAAGGATACGGAAAGACCCGTATAAATGTCTAATGGTATTAAATTAACAATTAAAGAGGGACTCTATTCTCCCCATTCCGAAAGAACGTTGCTGAGTTTTAGAGGTTTTCAAGATAATCAATATCATGTTGAAACCACTAAAGAGAATGGTTCTAAATTTCTTTGTATCACTTCTTACGAATATGGCTAGAAGCGTATTCACGAGAAGCTGAAATGTCTTTCAAGTGGGTTGTACATAACAACTATTCAAACCGTGGAGACCCACCACTTGGTCAGCCCTATGCCTGGGTTCTAGAGCATTCTCCTGCTTTGGCATTACTGAATGGGACACCCAAGATGAGATATGATGCGCCGTATCCTTAAAGTATCATATGGGCATCACCTTAAATCTTATCCCAGCCATCCGCTTTGCAAAGCATGCTCACTGGGGAAGTTGAACATTCAACCCTCAATTACAAAGATTATTCACAACCCCCTAAGTTTCTTCAAAGGATTCAATGGGATATTTGTGGACCTATCCAACCAACATGCGGACCATTTAGATATTTCATGGTGTTGGTTGATGCATCGACACGTTGGTCACATGTCTGCTTATTGTCCACATGTAATGATGCATTTGCAAAACTCCTAGCAAAAATTATTAAGCTTAGGGCTCACCACTCTGCTTATCCGATCAAGTCGACTCGACTAGATAATGCTAGAGAGTTTACGTCACGGACTTTTAACGATTATTGCATGTCAATTGGAATTGAAGTTGAACATCATGTACACCATGTTCATACCAAAACGACCTGGCAGAAGCTTTAATCAAGCGCCTTTAAACGATAGCTCGGACTTTAGTTATGCGAACCAAATTGCCAGTATTTGTGTAGGGTTATGCAATATTGCACATAGCTATGTTGGCCCCCCTAAGGCCTACCAATACCCAACCTCATTCACCGTTACATTTGGTTACTAGATACGAGCCTGATGTCTCATATTTACATGTGTTTGGGTGTGCAATTTATATGCCAATAACGTCGCCACTACATACCAAAATGGGTCCTCAGAGAAGAATGAGAATCTATGTCGGTTATGATTCGCCATCAATTATTCGCTACTTAGAACCCTTGACAAGAGATCTTTTTACCGCACGCTTTGCAGATTGTCACTTCAATGAGACAGTCTTCCTGTCGTTATGGGGAGATAAGATCACTAACGTTCCTGTAGAAAGCCGTAAATTGTCGTGGATTACTCCCACTATGTCTCATTTAGATCCCCGCACTCCTCAGTCTAAAACTGAAGTGTGATGTATTCTAGATCTTCAGAGCTTTGCTCAAAGCGTGCCGGATGCTTTTACTAATCTGGCAAAGTGACGAGATAACATATACCCGATGCAAACACACCTGCAAGGATCGACGTACTTAATGTACGCCGTAATACCGCCTTAGAAGGTCGAACTGTCCCCGAGGGTGGAGCAGCCGTACCTTTTACGCGGCTCGGTACACTAATGGCTAGCCAATAATCTGCTCCTACCATAAAGCGTGGCAGACCCCTTGGTTCAAAGGATTCAAAACCCTAGAAGAGAAAAACGGCATAAACTAGTGACCCTAGTCTGAATCTGACCATTGCTTACTCGTTTGTTCTAACGCATGAGGTTATTCTAGATTATGGTAATGTCTTAGAGAGATATACTTGTCTCCCGAGAATCGCGAAATTTTGGTCCATTATGTAGTATTGGATGAGGTTTGGAATCAAAATGAGATGATCATTGACGATGCATTTGCGTACATATTAGCTACTGACGTCATGCTTAATGATGACATTGAACCATGTTCCCTTAATGAAAGTTGATGTAGAACGGATTGGTCAAATTGGAAACAAACAATCCAGGTCGAACTCGATTCACTTGCAAAACACAAGGTGTTTGGGCCCGTAGCTCCTACCCCACCACATCTGAAGCCCGTGGGCTACAAATGGGTTTTCGTAAAGAAACGTAATGAGAAGAATGAAATAGTGCGATACAAAACACGCCTTGTAGCGCAATGGAAGTCATAACGTTCTACTCCCTTATCAGTTTGGTAGTTTTCAAAAAACTAAATATGCAGCTTATGGACATGGTAACCACGTATCTCTATGGGGATTTAGATACGAAAATTTACATGAAAGTTCCAGAAGGATTTCCATTGACTGGTTCAAATAGTTCTAGACCACAGAACACTCTCTCGATTAGATTGAGGAGATCACTATTAGGCCCGGCCCAGGCCCAATGCGGGCAAGGCAACCGTCCGAGGCCCAAAAAAATTGGGGGCACGAAAATTATTAGGGTGGTATATTTATATATGTTTTTATAAGAGTATAAATTTATAAAATCTGGTTTAGTGACAAAGAAATTTAATTAGAACTAGTGGTTTTGTTGTTTAAAATGAATGAAGAGATCTTATGTTCAAAACACCATGTGTGCTTATTTACATTCCAATTTTTACGAATATCTTTTCATAACAATATAAATTTATAAAATTTGGCTAAATGATCAAGAAGTTTAATTAGAAGCATTGGTTTTTGTTGTTTAAAATTAACGAGAGGCCCTAAATTTGAAATGCTATGTGCATGTTTATTTTTTTCAATTTTTACAAATTTTTGTTTGGTTGTTAATTTATTTACTAGCTAGTAGCTATGTGGGTTGCTATTTTTAAATATCCGTTCCAATTCAAGTCTAATCTTCAGCCAAGAGTAATGCATAGACTAAATTTTTAGACCAAATTTGCAAATAATATTACGTGTCATCAAAAAGTTTAATTTAGCGTTCATTCATTACTTATACATATCCTTAAAGACTCAAAAACATTAATATTTTTTTAGTCTTATATTGACATGTGACAGCCCGTCTCGGGAATATTAAAACGTACGTGTGAAAGGACGAAATTGCCCCTAGTTCGTTTTCTTTACCTTTATTTGTTGTTTTTGAGTTTGGTTGGCATGTTTGGAGCCACACACACCTTCCCACACACCACAACCTTTTCCTCATGTTTCCCTGCATCTGTCCCGAGTCCATTCTCCCATCCCATTCACCTTATACGTACGGACACACACCCAAAACCCATTAAACTTCCACAGATCGAGGAAACCAAGACCATATTCGAGCTCGTGAGGCTTGTATGAGTCCAACTATACCATTTTTAGGTAAGAACACCATCGTTTTCACGTCGAATCCACGAGGTCCGATTTCGAGTACTGTTCATGCACACGTGATTTCTCACGTTTTAAGGAATTTCAAGCTTGTAGGTAGCTTGGTGAGGTCCCTAGGAGGCTCGGGGTGTTTCGTTTGAAGGATTTGGACGTCGGGATCACTAGTTTCGAAGTTGGCCGGAGTTGGGTTGATTTTTCAGGTGAGATTTCGTGGTTTTTAACCCTTGAAAGTAGTATGATTGTGTTCCTCTAGTTCCAAGCTTCATTTTCGTACCAATTTTGTGGAATTTGGATGAAAAACGAAGAAGATATTGAAGTTTAAAGTTTTCCCGATTTTCCGGCGCCGTCGACGGCGCCGGAAGCTCGCCGGAGAAGACGACGGAATATTCCGTCAAGTCTGACGGAATATTCCTGACGTCGTTGACAGAATCTGTTAAAACTGATGGAATATTCCCTACGGCGTCAGTTGACGCCGTCAGCGTGCCAGGCACGTGCCTGCGCGTGGCCGACGCGTGGGGGCGCGTGCGGCGGTGGAAAATTTTTCTAAAAATTTGGGGATGTTCGTGAGGTTGAGTAGAACACGTTGGTATATTCAATTGCCCCATTTGAGCATTGTATGAGAAGTTATTACGAAATGTTGGTTATGTGCTTTAAAATTGACGTTTTTGTAGTTGTTTCGCATATAGGTGATACCTATCCCGAGGACGAGCGTGGTCACTCGAGGCAGGGGGCTACGACCCTTCCACATACCAGTGAGTGGGCTTTTGATTTTCCGTATATACCTATATACTTATATTTTCCCAGAAATTGATTAGAACTGTTATTTTTCCAAATGTCATGCATTATATTATCGTTGTTTGTGCATCACTAGTCGCATTATTAGTTGCATATATATACATATGCATATTGGGTGTTGTGGACGCACAGGTAAGTGCCAGGTAAGTGTTATTCATGTTTACATTCAGTAGCGATTCGAGATGCTTTGAGAGCTCATAACCTGCACCCCCGGTGTTAGTGCTCCCTCCCAGAGTAGGGCACAGTCCTTCACGTGATGTTCACCTCCCGCACCACACGCTCAGCTTGGATCCAAGTTAGGTGCACAGTCCTGTCGTACAGACCACATTAGGTGGTTCCGACTCGTAGGTGACTCGCGATTAATCGTACAGCCTTCACGTGATCGTAGCACTAGAGCGTTTATATGTATCACACCCAGGCCTGTCGTACAGACCACTTTAGGTGGTTCCGACTCGTGGGCAGGTTTAGTTATTGAGATGGAGATTTGAGTTCTAGATGCAGCCGTACAGGTCACATTAGGTGACTCCGGCTGCCAGATTATATGTTATTGGTATGATTTACACCTGTGCACTTGCATTCATTCTGAGATTCCATCATGGCATATCCTTGAGCATGATTGGTATATATATATGTATATCTATTTTCTGGGAAGTATACAGGTTTTACGGCGAGGGGTTAGAACTTATTTGTTAATTGGTTTTCGAAAAGCTTTGTTTTTGCCCACTCACGCTTTTGTTTTGCGCCCCTCCAGGTTCTAGTTGTCTAGCAGGTTCGGTGGTTTCCCAGAGGGCTTTCCCGGCATTTCTGACAGACGATCACCAGCGTATGGTCACCTTCGGGTGTACTGTTGTCGTATCATTTTTCTTTTGGACTGCTTTAGGCTTATTGCTCTGAACTTGTGTCTCACTTACGCTAGCACTTATTTCTATCACCTTATGTATGCTAGTTTTTAGTTATTCGTACTATTTGTATTACTATTTTATTAGCTTCTGCACCGTGCACATGGTTACGTCACCTCCGTGTGGCGGCCAGCACGCCCTGATCTCGATCGGGGTGTGTCATGACGAGGTTAGTAAATAAGAAAAAACAACTCACGATTTATATAAAAACATTTTAAAAGTTTAGATGGATAACAAAACTCATATTCTATCTACTTGAAAGCTCGAAGTTTTTTAGTTTCCTTATCTTGATACAAAATAAATTAATTATTTCGTGTTTCTAAATTATTGAGTTTGAAGTGTTTTTCTAAATGTAATTTTATCGATGTCTTACGTGTGAAAATAATTTTTTTTTTTATATGAAATGAGGGCACATTTTTTGAAACAATCCGGACCGGCCCTAATCACTATACGGATTGAAACAATCTGGATGGAAGTGCTATAACTGTCTAAGTGAATATTTAACAAGTTGGGGTTATGTGAACAACGAACTATGTCCATGCGTGTTCATCAAGAAGTCACATTTTAGATTTGCGATCATTGCAGCTTATATCGACGACATGAATCTCATTGGAACTCCTGCGGAGCTTGAGGAAATTGTCATTTACTTAAAATTGGAATTTGAGATGAAGGATCTTGGGAAAACTCAATATTGTCTTGGCCTGGAGATCGAGCATTGTTCGGATGGAATTCTAGTACATCAATGCTAAGATTCTCACCTTGCATGAAGCCTCGCGTGAGTGCTTTTGGCTGAGAGCAGTCATGGAGCATATTTGAAGCACAAGTGGACTTACTACCGTCGTTGACCTTCCTACGACGATCTTTGAAAACAATGCAGCATGTATCGAGCAATTAAAGAAAGAATACATCAAGGGAGACAACATCAATCATATAGCGCCGAAGTTCTTTTATTCTCACAAGCAACAACAACATCAGAACATTGAAGTCAAGCATATCCATTCCCAAGACAACCTAGCCAATCTTTGCCAAGTCATTGCCCAAGTCTATTTTTCAGAAGCTCATCCAAGGAATCGGTATGCATAAATTATCTAAGTTGAATTGCTTGTAGTTCTCTTATTTGGAAATTATGTCTAACTCAGGAGAAGTATCCAGAAGCATACTCACTTGATCTTAGTGTACTCTTTTTCCTACGATTGGGCGCATTTTTTCCCACTGGATTTTTGCTATCTAACGAGGTTTTGATGAGGCTCCCATCCTAGGATGATTATACTCCGTTGAGTTCACTACTTTCGTCTAGTATGACGTTTGTTTTAGACATTATGCATACTTCTCACTTTTCTCCTTAGTCTATGGGTTTTGTACCTACCTTAGGTTTTACCATAGCGAGATTTTGTGAGTTTTACTACCAATGCATACTTTCTTTAATTTAAGACTTGCATTCACCTATTGTGCCGATGACTTCATCAACTGTTCTACCTTAACAGCTGAAGACCTGATGCAATGTTTTGTTTGAGTATTTAAACACTCAAGGGGGAGTGTTGTAGTCCTATTAGATTATGAATGTGATTGTGTAATACCTAGTGTATCTAGGGATATCTTGGAATATTCCCTAAGTTAGATATTATCCTATTAGGGTAAGGATTTAACATATCCTACTACAAATAAAGGCACAATAAGATGATACAACACACACCTCGAAATTACATTTCTCTCTCTCCCCTCTCTTGCCGCCAGCACTCTCCCTGTATGGTCCTAAATATAGCTATTATAGAAATTAGGTAACTTAATTATTCAAAACAAAACGGAATGATAAATTGCTTATCATACACCAAGAGTACAAGCATATAAAGGCCGCAACAATAAGATTGATATAGTAACCAACCAAAACTGAAAATAAAGTAAATCAAAACACATTTAGTGGTTTGCAAATAACCAATTCAATAATACTAATTACTGCAGAATATTTTTTAAATTTGCAAAACATATTTCCTACACCTTGGAGGCCTGATCCTCGCTGAAAGGCTTGGTCTGTGTGGGTTGCAGAAGGTGACGATTGGGCTGGGATGATGCCATTATGGGATGATGTTGGTATCGGGAGGGGTTGGGGATTTATTTTATTTTTTTTCTATTTTTCAAGGTTTTAATTATGTAAAAAAAAATATTAATTAAACATTTTTATTAGTTATTTGGTCATGTGTCACAAGTGGGCAGTCACATCAGTACATATCTAAAACCAAATATTATCACGTCGTATCCTAACAAATTTTTTAATAGTTATGAAATGAAATGAAATAAAAGTTGTATAAAATTAAAATGTTTTAAAAATATTTTATGAGTTTGCAATTACATTCATAATTAAAAAGATAAAATGTAATTTATTCTTAAAAAAAAAATTAAATCCCTATCCCGGTTGTATTATTTTCCCGGTATGCAACGTGTTGAACGGCAGGGACGGGTCAAAATTATCCAGTGCTCGTTTAACACGGCCCAACTCCAAACATAGGTTCTGCATTATTTAATACAGTACGATGTGGTTGCACCGAAAGTGGCCTTTAGTAATCATTACAAAACTGGACCTTTCCATGCATCTACTCTCCCACTGACATCTTTTATGTAATGGTTTTTCAACTGTTATAATTATAACTACTCATTACAACTTGAAGATGCTTGGTTTTATAATTGTCACCAGAAAGTTGTCATTTTCTTCATTTTAGGAACTCTTTTACTCTTTTATCGTTCATATTGATTTGCCGGACACGAATTTTATTTTTATTATTTTTAGGCTTATGAATTTTAGTTTTAAAACTAATATACTTTGAATATTTTTGTACAAATTCGTTTAACACAATGTATACTATATTGGGGTGGATAAATAAATTAATTAAAACTTGTGATTCTCGAAATTCGAATTTTTTTTTTTTTTTTAACAAACCATATTATTGACACTAAATGGGGAAAATGTGGGTTTAGGCTCATAATGAGTTAGTAATAATGTGGTTCAAATTCGCTTTTGACGAGAATCTAACCTAAGATATCTCACTTACAAGTGAAGAGGAATACCACTAGACCGTGGTACCAAGTGGCTCGAAGTTCGAACTTAAAATCTCTCACTTACTAGTGAAAGGGAATACCACAACCCTAAAGTATTAAGTTGTTTTTTAGATTTCTAAATGGGTAAAATTGCATAATTTATGTCTCACCACTGTTCTAAAAATCCCCGCATAACGCCGCCAAAGCACTAGGTTGTTGGCCACTACCCGATTAGTCCCTAAGCGTTTGAAATTAAGAAAATTCGCCTAGACTTGCTTAGGTGTTCGCCTAGCCTGCCTAATCTCCTGCATAGCCTGCCTAGTCTTTCGTCTAGCCCACCTAAATTCGTTAAGACACTTGCCTAGGTCGCAACTCTCACCTAGACAGAAAATCAATAACTTTTATTTTGTATTTTATTTTGTCAACATAATGTAAGAGACTTATTGAATACTCGGATGAACACTTATTATATGTGTGTTCCCCATGTTTTCAATATGTTTTAATACTTTATAATCTATGTCTTTTTATTTTTGAAATTTATGCATCCTAATACAATATATGTTTTATAAGTTTAAATAGGTAGTTATTTATACAATATATAATAATTTCACTTAAATCCGCGTAGTCCGCCTAAGCCCCGCTAGCTGTCTAAGCATTAGGCCCCAGCCCACCACCTGACTAGCACCTAACGTCTTTTAGAACCTTGTGTCTCACATCTTTTTACTTCCAAATTTTGATGTATGGAGCAAGGCTAGTTCTATAGTAAAAATCAAGCACTCTTGTGGACCTTGTCACTTTGATTCGAGGCTTTCTCCTTAAAATTCCACCCAACTATTAACAAGACAAATAATTAAAAAAAAAAAAAAAAATTCCCTACAACCATAACAACGACAATCAAACCTAAGACTTTTCAATGAAATTATCAAACAAAAAATCCACCCCAATGAACACACTGTGTGACAGCCCATCCTGAATTTTTCGTACCGTAGGTGTGAAATGACAATTTTGCCCTTGGTTGCAGATGGTGGCGGACGGCAACGGCCGGTGAGACTCACAGGAGAAGACAAGGAATATTCCGTCAATTTTGACGGAATATAATAATGGCGTTACTAACGGCGTCAGGTATATATAACGGTATGTTCCATTTTTGGACGGAATATTCTCTAACGCCATTAGGGTTACCACACATATGCCAGGCACGTGCTCGCGCATGGCCGGCACGTGGCGGCGCTTGGGTGGTCGGAAAATTATTTTAAAAATATGGCGATGTTCGTGAGGTTGAGTAGATCACGTTGGTATATCCAAACACCCCATTTGGGCATTGTATGAGAAGTTATTACCTAGTTTTTGTTATGTGCTTTAAATTGACGTTTTTATAGTTGTTTTGCATATAGGTGATACCTATCATGAGGACGAACACAGGCACTCGAGGTAAGGGGGTTACGACCCTTCCACATATCAATGAGTGGGCTTTTGGTTTTCCGTATATACCTATATACTTGTGGTTTTTCCCATAAAATGAAATGGAATGTTTATATGTTTTAAAATGCCATGCTTAGTGTGTGCCTGTTTATCTATGCATGAGTAGTTGCATATATGTATGTTTGGTGCTGTGGACGCACAGGTAAGTTATAGTTTATAGTTGTGACGTAGTAGTTTTGTGATATGCATAGAGAGCTCATAACATGCACCATCGGTGTTAGTGCTCCCGCCCAGAGTAGGGCACAGTCCTTCACGTGATGTTCACCTCCCGCACCACACGCTCATCTTGGATCCAAGTTAGGTGCACAGTCTTGTCGTATAAACCACTATAGGTGGTTCCGACTTGTAGGTGACCCGCGATTATTCACCCAGTCTTCACATGATCGTAGCACTTAAGCGTATTTATTTACACCCAGTCCTGTCGTACATACCACTTTAGGTGGTTCCGACTTGTGTGCAGGTATAGTTAGTGAGTTGGGGATTTGAGCTCTAGATTCAGCCGTACAGGTCACGTTAGGTGACTCCGGCTGACATGTTACTTGCATTGATTGACATTACCTAAATTACTTACATTTTATGTGGAGGCATTCGACATGGCATATTTCTGAGCATGTTTTCGATATATGTGTATATTCTATTTTCTGAGAACTATACAGGTTTTACAGCGAGGGGTTAGAACTTTTGATAATGAAATGATTTTGAAAAGCTTTGTTTTTGCCCACTCACACTTTATGTTTTGCGCCCCTCCAGGTTCTAGTTTGGATTGCTCTTTTGGTGGCTTACGAGGAATCCACGGCATATCTGACAGATTATCACCAGTGTAGGACCACCTCTGGGTGTGTTTAGTTAGTATTCTTTTTCTGGACTGCACTTAGGCTTTCTGTGCTCTGAATATTGTTTTTCACACTTACACTTGCACTTGTACGTTAACTACATTGTTTAGTAGTTTGGTTTTTATTTATTCGTACTTTTATTATTATATTTTGCTTCCGCACTGTGCACTTGGCTATGTCACCCTCACGTGACGCCCAACACGCCTTGATTTCGGTCGGGGTGTGTCACACTGCCCAATGGTTATCAAACCAAAAAAATAATTTGGTATTACAGTTCAAACAAAAAAAATTCTTCTTTGTGAACTATCTGTAAAATAAAGTAATAAAGTGTTTGATAAACTATAATTGAAATGTGCTCTTAGAAGAAGAAAAAATAGTGCTATATTTTTTAGTAAATTTTATGTAAAATAGTTGTAATTGTGTTACATGACAAAAGGTATTTGATTTTTTTTTTCCAGTCCTTTTCTTCCTTTTTTTTTTTTTTTATTAAGGTAAAAATGTTTCTTAACTTTCCTTAATTTTTTTGTCATTTTCTCTCATTTTCTTTTTTTTTCTTTTTTTTTTCATGCGACCAAAAGGTTTTTGGATTTGTGAACATATTAAAAAAAAAAAAAAAAGTGGTAATGATAGATTCACGGGTCTATAATGTTAGATTATAGGTTTATGCAGTGTATCAATGGAGATTGTATGAATTTCTGGAAGAAAAATGAAAGTGAATTTCTGGAAAGAATTCTAGTGAGGAGAGCTAAACTGATTTCATCATTCACTGCTTCTACTCAACTATGGAATCGAATATCACTGTTACAACCAAAAAGGAATAATCCTCTCTCTCTCTCTCTCTTCTAATAAAAGGAAATGATCATAGTCATCCATGTCATCTATCCTATGAGATAGTTACATGTGTCACAAAATATCACTCACACTAACTTAATCTAGAGTATCCATTTGGAATGTGATCCAATGGCTTAAAACAAGTGAATTGACTTAGCTTATTTTCTGCTAATACACTTATACACTAACACTCCCTTCTAAGTGTTTAGCAGAAATCACCCCCAAAGCCTTCCTCAAATACTCAAATCGATCCCTTGCCAAAGCCTTTGTAAATATATTTGCAACTTGTTTCTCAATGATGCAATACACCAAATCAATCTCACCATTCTACAATGCATCTCTTATGAAATGGAACCTTCGATTGATATGTCTTGTCTTGTGATGTGCCACTGGATTCTTTGAAATTGCTATAGTAGATGTGCTATCACACAGAATCTAAGTTGGGTCCACTTGTTCCTCACCAAAGTCTGAGAGAACAAATCTCAACCAAATAGCTTATGCAGTTGCTTATACTATACTTACATACTCAGCTTTTGTTGTGGATAGTGTTACACTACTTTGCTTGATTGAGGCCCAAGAAAATGCACTAGAACTGAAACTGAAAGCATAAACAGAAGTGCTCTTCATGCCATCTTCACTTCATGCCCAATCACTATCATAATAGCCAATAAGCACAACATCTTTTCTTTTCTCATATGCAATTCCATAGTCCAATGTTCCTTGGGTGTACCTCAGCACCCTCTTTGCAGTTCCCATGTGTTTTCTGGTTGCATTGTGCATTAATCCAACTAGCAAACTCGCAGCAAACATGATATTAGGTCTTGTAGCTGTTAAGTATAACAAACTACCAACCATCTTCCTATAAAGACTTTCATCAGCCATCTCACTCCCATCAACTTTGCTTAACTTTTAATTTGCTGCAAGTGAAGTTGCAACAGACTTGCAATCCTTCGATCCAAACTTCTCCAGCAAGCTCCTTGCATATTTCTTTAGATGCAAAAAGATGCAATCTTCTATTTGAACTACTCTTAGCCCCAAGAAATGATTTAACAAACCCAAGTTTGACATCTCATACTTTTTCATAATATCTACCTTAAACTCATCCATCAATACACTAGAACTCCATATGTATATAATGTCATCCACATACAAAGAAATAATGAGAATTCCTGCCTCAATTGCCTTGATGTAGAGGGTTGCCTCACTTGGACTTTTATGAAAGCCAGCATTGCAGAAATAAGAGTCAATCTCTTTATATCGGGCCCTTGGTGCCTATTGCAAACCATACAAGGCCTTATTGAGCTTGTAAACCTTGTCCTCTTTACCTGCAATTACATACCCAGGTGGTTAATCCACATACACTTCTTCATTTAGAACCCCATTTAAGAATGCAGACTTTATATCAAGTTGAAATAGCTTCCACCCTTTCTATGCAGCTAGTCCAATTAGAGTTCTAATAGTATCAAGCCTTGTCATAGGAACAAATGTCTCATTGAAATCGACCTTAGGCTTTTGAAAGTACTTATTTGTAACTGGTCTTGCTTAATGTTTCTGTATAGATCCATCTAGGTTCAATCTTGTTTTTGTAGATCCACTTAACACCAACTATTGGTTTATCAAATGGTCTATCAACCAGTTCCCAAGTGATGTTATTCTCTATCGTAGCAATTTCTGCCTCTATTGCTTTTTGCCATGACTCATATTTGGTTGCCTCTTAAGAGCTCTCAGGCTCAACTATGCACAGATTACACTTTGCATATACTTCTGTCAAGTTCTTGAATTTCAATGGAGTGTGATCATATTCTTGGGGACCTATGCTATTCTGCATTGAAACCAATCTTGAACCATTTTTAATTGATTCACAAGTTTCAGATGCTGGTATCAGAGACTCATCATTTACATCACATCTGTCACTTGAACTCCTTTCTTCCTCTTGTTCACATACTTCTACATCAGTTATTGGTACACTGATACTCTTTTCAGATTAACACTTCCAATCCCAGCAAGCATTCTCATCAAATATCACATCCCTTGATATAATCATCTTCTTTGAATTAAGGACATAAAGTCTATAACCATTTTCACATATGCCATACCCCAAGAAAATGCACTTGACACTGATTTCATCTAGTTTATGTCTAAGATGACTTGGAATATGAGCATAGCATATAGAACCAAAGACTTTCAAGTGCTTGATTCCAGGCTTTCTTCCACTATAAGCCTCAAAATGAGTCTTTTTGTCAAGAGACTTAGTGGGACACCTATCCAAGATGTACACTGTTGTGTTAACAGCTTTAGCCCAAAATTCAAATGGAACACCCTCTTCAATCATCATACATTTTGCCATTTCTACAATGATTCTTTTCTTCTTCTTAGCTACACCATTTTGTTGTAATGTATAAGCAACTATAAGTTGCCTTTCCAAGCCAATCTCTTCACAATATTCATTGAATTCACTAGATGTGTACTCCCTTCCTCTATCACTCCTTAACTTCTAAACTTATATCCACTTTGTAACTCAACTGTGGCCTTAAACTTCTTGAATACACCAAACATTTCATACTTGTATCTCTAGAAATTCACCCAACACATTCTGGTGCAATCATCTATAAAGGTAAGAAATTACCTATTCTCAGCCTTTGTAGATGTTTGCATAGGTCCATATATGTCTGAGTGAACAAGTTCTAGAGGGAGAGATGCCCTCCATGATGCTTCCTTTGGAAATGCATCTCTGCAATGTTTTCCAAGTGCACATCCTTCACATATCTCATCTGTCACTTTGAGTTCAGGCAATCCCAGCACCATATCTTGTTCCTTGAGTTATCTCAGACTGCTCATATTCAAATGTCCTAACCTCTTATGCCAAATCATGGATGACTGACATACACCAGTTTTTAGAGCAATCTGCATCTCAGGTTGAAGTTTCAAGGGAAAACTCTTATTTCCTTTCATTGGTATCTTGGCTACCAAGTTTGTCAAAGAGCAATCATCATCTATTGAAGTAGTTGTACCACCAAACACCAGAACATAACCATGTTCCATCATCTGCCTTACACTGAGCAAGTTTTCTTTCAGCCCTGGAACTAACATTACCTCCTTGATGTATCTTCTTCCCATTTTGGTTTCAATTACCAAATTTCCCTTGCTTGTGACATCAATGAGTTAGCCAGTGCCCATTTCAACTTTAGCAGTCATTGTTCTGTCAATGTCAACCAATAAATCCTCATTTCCAGTCATGTGGTTGCTGCATCCATTATCCACATACCATATATCTTCACATATCTTCACAATGACATTTTTACAAGCATAAAACATTGTGAGGATGTCATTGACTTGGTTAACAAAATTTACATGTTGGTTAGCCTTCTTCTTCTTGCCACGTCAATCTTTTGCAATATGTCCCAACTTATTGCAGTTATGACATCTGGGCTTATCCTTGAACCAACACTCACCAAAATGTAACTTATCACAGTGTATGCAAGGATTCTTAGCTCCCTCAGAGGTAGCTATAGTTTTTCCAGCTTAACTTGTAGGTCTAAAATCACCTTTCTTCCCTTTTGATTTCCAATTTTTCTGTGGCTGGAACCCTTCATTCCCATTGTACTTATTTTGTTTTGGAGCAATATTAAGGCTAGCAAATGCCTTCTCAGTTTGAATCTCAGCGTGCCTATCAATTCTTTGTTCATACCCTTTAGTATAGCCACAACATCTTGAGCATCAACAATCTTTAGATCCTTAGTATTTTCAATCACAAAGGCAATACTATCATAAGATCTAGGCAAGCTTATCAGTAATTTTTGAACAATTCTTTGATTACTAATATCTTCACCGTAGCTCCTCATTTGACTAATCAAATTAAACAGTCTAACTAGATATGCAGAGAAAGCTTCATTCTCACCCATTCTAGTATATTCAAAATCACGGCGTGAGCCTTGGAGTTTCACAGCTCTTACCTGTTTGTCTCCCACAAATTCTTGTTTTAGGACATTCCAAGCAGCATTTGCAGTCTCTTGGATGGCGATTCTCGGGAAGATCTGATTGGAAACCGCCCCTTGGATGATTCCAAGTGCCTTTGCATCTTTGATGATGTTCTCCTTCAGCAGCTTGCTCTCTACTCTGGTGAGTTCTTCCTCCTTCTTCGCGGGGATAATGAAACCCTTTCCGACAAGATCCCAAAGTTTGTGAGATCGAAATATCGTCTTCATTCTAATATTCCAGAAATCGAAGTTGTCTCCATTGAACACTGGTGCTCGAAGCTCAACACCACTTGATCCAACCATATGAGACTTGATTCGAGATCTCTAAAATTTCTTCTCTAGATTTTCTTCAGCAACAAAACTCAACTGTTAGTTCAAGTTCTTCACTGCTAGAGTCACATATTCACACCCGATGATGCAACCTGGCTCTGATACCATGTTAGATTATAGGTTTATGCAGTGAATCAATGGAGATTGTATGAATTTCTGGAAGAAAAATGAAAGTGAATTTCTGGAGAGAATTCCAGTGAGGAGAGCTAAACTGATTTCATCATTCACTACTTCTATTCAACTATGGAATCGAATATGATCATTACAACCAGAAAGGAATAATCATCTCTCTCTCTTCTAACAGAAGGAAATGATCACAACCATCCATGTAATCTATTGTATGAAATAGTTTCATGTGTCACAAAATATCACTCACACTAACTTAATTTAGAGCATCCATTTGGAATGTGATCCAAAGACTCTGATTAAAACAAGTGAATTGACTTCGCTTATTTTCTGCTAATACACTTACACACTAACATATACTAGGGCTGTAAACGGGTGGCAGCAATAGACGCAGGTGGCTGTGCGGGCCACCGGACGACACAATACGGATCTGGCTGAACTGAAAAGATTCAGTGGGATTGTGCATGCTTAGGTCATGATATAGTGGAAGTTGCAATAGTAGATACAGTCAGGTGTGCTGGATGGTTGGTTGGCAGGTTAGATTGCAGTGTGGTGGCAGGTTTGGTCAAGCAACAGCGACAGGTCTCGAGGGTCAAGTGGGCACTGGTGGGGAAAAAAAATTTGGGATAAAAAGCCAGTTTTCCAATCTTGGTTTTTTACTTCTTATTACCCTCTGTTGTGGTAAAAAAAAAAAGGTTTTCGCATGTTTATCGAACACTAGAAAGATCTAAGCATTTTTTGGTTTCCAAAACGTCAACAATACCAAAGTGGTGTTAAATAATTCTTAACACTCTCTTAGTACTACGGTTTAACAGTATTTTTCTTTATTTGAAAGTAAGAAATCTTAAGTTTAAATCTCGTTAATAGCGAATTCGATACTAAATGAAGTTATTCTTTGTGTGACTTAATCGAATTGCTCTTTCCTTTAATATATATATCAATGTATTAAAAAAAATAATCCTTAGGCTTTTAGTTGTATTATTTATCAGGTGTGGAGCGTATTAAATGCCAGGGACGGGTCAAAATTATCCAGCTCTCGTTTCACACGGACTACCTCCAAACGTAAGTTCTGAATTATTGAAGATGGTGGATCTTCCGCGCATCTGCACTCTCCAACTGACATCTTCATTTAATGGTCCTTTAGCTCTTATAATTATTACTACTCATTACAAACTTGAAGATGCTTGGTTTTCTAATGGTTTTGGAATTCACACGCGAATCTTCCGTGGATCTGTCGGAAGACTGCCGTTGTGGTTGTTTTTGTGTGGCTCCACCACAAAGTCTTTTACTCTGTTGTCGTTCATATTGATGTGCCACACACCAATTTTATTTTATTATTTTTTAGGCATATGGATTTAAAACTAATATACTTTGAATGCTTTTGTTATAGATTTATTTAACACAATGCAGATTAGATTGGGGTTGACAAATTTGTAGTTCTTGGAATTTAAACTTAAAATCTATAACTTCCTAGTAAAAGAAAGTGTCACTGCACTATAGTATTAAGTTTTTTTTGGACTAAACTGGTAAAATTACAAAATTTATGTCTCACATCTTCCAGATTTTGATGTATAGAGCAGGGTTAGTTCTATTGGAAAAATCAAGCACCCTTTTGGACCTCGTCACCCGAATTCAATGCTTTCTGCTTAAAAATTTCACCTAACTATTGACTAAAAAAAAAAAAAATTACCATAACAATCAAGCCTTATTGTACAACACTCTTCAGAATCTGCTGGTCATGATTTGATATTTGATTAGGACAAGAATGAAAAATATAAGATGATAACCGGCAAGTCGAAGAAGGATGGAAATGATCGACCTCCCAAATCTAACGAAGCTCAGTCTGAAGTGAGCCTGGATACGGTTGCAACTATTCTTCAGGCAGCCATGAGTGGCACTAAGAATCCGGTTAAAAGAGATGTTCCCAGAATCATCAAGTGGTATAGGTCAAGCATCTAGCAATGAGGTTCGGCAAGCTTCTAGCAGATGAATGTCTTTGGGTTTTTTAACACTAGATATTATCGATAATAAGAGGGAGGGAAAGAGGTAGCCTTAACCTTAGAATAAACTAATAATAATATGATTTAAATTTATTTTTAATAAGGTTTAAACTTAAATTTTTTTATTTATATATAAAGAAAAATACTACAAATATTAAGGGCTGGTTCGTTATTGTTGTGCTTTGAAAAAAAACTGCTTCTGCTATGCTGTGAGAATAAGCCGCTGTGAAATAAAGCAGCAGAGTGTTTGGTAAACTTTTTTGTAAAAGTGTTTTTGAAAAAAAAAATAGTATTAGAGTGTTTGGTAAACTTTTATGTAAAACAGATGTGAAAAAAAACCGATTTTTCAAAGCTGAGTTTTGCAGCTTCTTGTTTTTGGCTTTTTTTCATCCAAAACTGTGAAAAAAAAGCTGAAAATAAGTGTTTACCAAACACAAAAATAGCTCCTAACTTTGTTTTATAGTAGTTTTTTTTAGAATCACCAAACGTGTAAGTGTCAACCAAAAAAATAATTAACAGAAAGTAAGAGTTGAAAACAACGGGCACCGACACCCATGTCTATAATTAACTGAAAGCAACACCGACACAAGTAATTGAAAAAAGATTAATATATTGGTCAACAAAGACAGTCTACAAAAATGCCAAAACCTCGTGATACTCGTAACACTGTTAAACACATGTCTTTGTTGCCTATCTCGAGACTCAGGCACAGAAGACCAAGACCCAGACTACTTATTATATGCATTTTCAATATGATTTAATATTTTATAATTTATGTCTTTTTATTTTTAAATTTATGCATCTTAATACAATGCGTGTTTTATAACAGGAAGTGTTATTGGCTTTCTAAAAATTTCATTCTACATACCTTACAAGTGTATTCTTTTTTTCTAAATATAGAAAGTTTAAAGTGTAGATTGAAAATTTTGGAAGGTCAATAACAATTCCGTTTATAAATTTAAATAGGCACTTGTTTATTCAATATATAATAATTTCATTTAAATCTGCGTAGTCCATCTAAGCCTTGTCTAGCTGCCTAGGTATTAAACCCCAACTTACCGCTAACTAATATCTAACATCTTTTAGAACCTTGTGCCTCGCATCTTTTTTTACTTTCAAATTTTGATGCATGGAGGAGGGCTAGTTCTATGGAACTTGTCACTTTGATTCGAGCCTCTTTCCTTAAAATTCCACCCAACTATTGAGAAAATAAAAAAAATAAAAAAAAATACTACAATAATAACAACCACAATCAAACATAAAACTTTTCGATGAAATTATCAAACAAAAAAATCCACCTTAGTAAACACACTGCCCAATGGTTATCAAAGCAAAAAAATAATTTTTTTTTTTTAACTATATCATCTACATCGTGGGAGACGGGGTGTGCTAAACTTCACAATAGGTAAATAATATTGTAGTTCAAATTTTTTTTTGACAAGAATTGAACCTAACATTTTTCATCTGCAAGTAAAAAAGAATACTATAAAACTATAGCACTAAGTTACAACTAAAAATATAATTAACATAAAGTAACAGTTGAAAATAAAGGACACCGACACCCAAGTCTATAATTTACAGAAAGCAACACCGACACAAGTTTTGAAAGAAAATACAAACCATGATCTGACAAGCACGGACATGCCAGCTTATTAAATAATTTGGACGCATATATCACGGCCCGATAAGCGCCGGATATGTATCTGAACGTATTTGTTGAACAGTTAACCTCTGAATACGTGTGGATACGCTTTCGATATGAGAATCCGACTTTTCGGATAGGCAACGGTATAACCCATCCATTTGTGAACGGCTCGACGATAAAAAGAGAGAGAGGGAGCGCGCTGTAGAATAGTGTCGAGACGACGAGACCTGCCGTTGGAAAGAAGGTGACGGCAGTTCTAAGGTTGGGATGAACTGGGTTTTGCAGATTATATTGTGCTTATGGTTTTTTTTTTTTCAAATCAAATGAAAAAGAAAAGTCCCATAAAAAAATTAAAATTGGTATGTGATTAAACAATGTTATCGTCCAACTCCAGTATATTGTTAGGGTTATGTTTTACATTGATTCTTTTTAGGTTCGGGATTCAATTATATCGCTCAAAAATATTTGAAAAGTAATATCAAATGCTTCAATTATTTCTCTTGGTAAATCCTCAACACCCCAATCCCTTAATCAGATCTGGGTTTCGGACTAAACATTGGAGTCCTCTACTTCTAGACGATGCCATCGCAATCGATGTTTCATCTTCTTCTTATATTTCTTCAGCAGCTAGCTCTCATGGTGGTTTGTTGGTGGGGATGAAGAATCATGGTGCTTGGTGCCACCAAGTTGGTGGTGGAGATGAAGAAAAGAAGTAGGGGACTGGAACGAAGAGTAAACAAAGGGGCTGGAAAAAATCAGGATCTTGAGTTCCGAGAAAAGAGAATTTGATACTTGATAGTTGAGAAGAGAAAGAATAGGCGAGTTGATGCTTGATAGTTTGGTATTGCTGTTCAAAAAAAAAAAAAAAAATCTTTGTGAACTATCTGTAAAATAAAGTAATAAAATGTTTGAAGAACTATAATTGTAAATGTGCTATTAAAAGAAAAAATAATAATGCTATATTTTTTAGTAAACTTTATGTAAAATAGTTATAAATGTGTTACAAGAAAAAAGGTATTTGGATTTTTTTTTTCTGTCCTTTTTTACCTTTTTCATTTTTTTTATTAAGGTGAAAAAGTTTCTTAACTTTTCTTCATTTTTCGTCATTTTCTCTCTCTCTTTTTTTTTTTTTTTTTAGCTTTTTCATGCGGTCAAAAGGTTTCCGGATTTATGAACATAAAAAAAAAGTGATAGTGATAGATTCACGGGTCGATATTCGGGCTGCAAACGGGCGGCATGCAATAGATGCAGGTGGCTGTGTGGGCTACCAAACGACATAATATGGATGTGTTCGAACTGAAAAGATTCAGTGGGATAGTGCATGCTTAGGTCGTGATACGGTGGTAGTTGCAAGTTGCAACAGTAGATACGGTCAGGTGCGCTGGATGGTTAGTTGGTGGGTCAGATCGTATAGTGGTGGCAGGTTTGGTCAAGCAACAGTGACAGGTCTCGATGGCCAAGTGGGCACTGATGAGGATAATAATTTTTTTTTTTTAACGAAATACTTTATTTTTAATAAAAATTATATTTTTACTTTTTCTGATACTATTTATTACTTTTTTATTTGACATTTTTTATTAAAATTAAAGTTTTTTTTTAAATTTTTTTATTTAGTTTTACTGGAAAAAAAAAAAAAGTTACAGATAAAAAGCCAGTTTTCCAATGTTCGATTTTTTACTTCTAATTACCCTCGGTTGTGGGGGAACAAAAGGGGAAGGCCGATGCATTTTTTGGTATTCGCTTTTTAAAAAACGTCAACAATACCAAAGTGGTACTAAATAATCTTTAGCAATCTCTCAGTACTATAGTCTAATAATATTCATCTTTATTTAAAAGTAAGAGATCTTAGGTTCAAATTTAGTTAATAGCAAATTCAATATTAAATGAAATTGTTCATTATGTGACTTAATCGAACTGTTCTTCCATTTAGTATAAAATTATATTGATGTACTAAAAAACAAAAGGGATGTGATATCCACACACCTCATTTTACTTCTCACACACTCTTTTAATTTTTCGTCGTCGGATCAGATAAATTGAAGAAAATCAATGAATATAAATTATCAAGAGGTGTGTGAGAAGTAAAATGTCTACACAACCCAAACAAAATTCCTAGGCTTTTAGTTGTATTATTTATCAGGTGTGGAGCGTATTAAACGACAGGGACGGGTCAAAAATCAAAATTATCTAGCGCTGATTTCACACGGACTACCTCCAAACATAAGTTCTGTATTATTGAAGATGCTGGATCTTCCATGCATCTGCCGGAAGACTGCTGTTGTGGTTGTTTTTGTGTGGCTCCACCACAAAGTCTTTTAACATGTTATCGTTCATATTGATGTGCCACACACCAATTTTATTTTATTTTTTAGGCATATGGATTTATAACTAATATACTTTGAATACTTTTGTTATAAATTTGTTTAACACAATGTATACTACTTTGGGGTGGATAAATAAATTAGTTACAAATTTGTGATTCTTGGAATTCGAACTTAAAATATTTCACTTACTAGTGAAGGAGAGTATCATTACACTATTATTAAGTTGTTTTCTGACTAAACGGGTAAAATTGCAAAATTTATGTCTCACATCTTCCAGATTTTGATATATAGAGGAGGGTTAGTTCGATGGGGGAAATCAAGCACCCTTGTGGACCTTGTCACCCGAACTATTGACAAAAAATAAAAAAATAAAAAAATAAACCCACAACAATCAAGCTTTATCCTACATCACTCTTCAGAATCTGCTGGTCATGATTTGGTATTTGATTAGGACAAGAACGAAAAATATAAGATGATAATCGGCAAGTCGAAGAAGGATGGAAATGATCGACCTCCCAAAGCTAACGAAGCTCAGTCTGAAGTGAGCCTGGACGCGGTTGCAACTATTCTTCAGGCAGCCATGAGTGGCACTAAGAATTAACAGAAAGTAACAGTTGAAAACAAAGGGCACCGACACCCAAGTCTATAATTAACAGAAAGTAACACCGACACAAGTACTTGAAAAAAGATTAATCTATTGGTCAACAAAGACAGTCTACAAAAATGCCAAAAACCTCGTGATACACGCAACACATGGGAGGAGCCTTAAACTGCGTGAGCTTTATTTCTTTGTGGCCTATCTTTATTATAAACACTGTTAAACACTTCCGTTCTTTGTGGCCTATCTCGAGACTCAGGCGCAGAGGACCGAGACCAAGGCTGAATTATCCCAATCACATCGGGTTGAGAGAGACCATTTGATTTTCTCAGGCAAAAATCCGAATTTCTGATCTGATTTGTAATTTCAGGTTAGTTTTCTCATCTGGGTTTTTCTCTGAATTCAATTTTCTCATCTGGGTCCCTTGCAATGCTTTCACAATTAGTTTTGAGTATTTATCAAATATAATCAAAAAGTAACTTATAATTTTAAAATGTCAAATTTTGTAAAAACTTTCAAATATATACAAGTTTTATAAAAACTTCTAAATCTATACAAATTTTATAAAAACTTCTAAATATATACAAATTTTATATGAAACTATACAAATTTCTACTCAAATAGACATAAATAATCTCAAACTTAATAACTAAATAAATTAAAAGCTTTTTAGCAATCGCTGACTCAAGCTCTTGTCCAACTTTACATTCGCTCCTACACTCCACCACCATAACCCTATCCTCTTTCACCCCCTCATCATCGACATGACTGCAAGTGGGAGCAGTCGAATTTTAATTATGCCTTCAACGCCTTCTCTTCTTCCATGACCCGAGTCTCAGCCCTATCAAAGTCTTCACGAATCGCATTAATTCTCTATAATCTTCAAACCCAATTCAAAAAGGAAAATTTAAGAAAGAACCAGTAAATTTATCTTAGGATGCATAAATTTAGATTGGAAGGTTGAGAATTGGGATTGTGAGAGAATAAGGGTTTAGGTAGGTTAGGGTTTTTGATTTGGGCATGTCTGTTGGATTTACCCACCAAATGAAGAAGACGACTTCTTCTTTTAATCTTTTTTTATTTATTTATTTTTAGGCTTATTAGTCGAAATGCTCTTGAAACTGTCGTTGAGTCTCTTTACCTCTTGGAAGTGGTTTTATCTCATGAAACTGATATTTTTAACTCTTTTATCTCACTTTATCCATTTTCGTTAATGGACTATTAAATTTAAGAGTATTTTAGACATTTCGTTTTTTAATCATTTATTTACCTCTATCCCACCCACTAAACAAGTCTCAATGTTAATTTTGACAACTCTAATTCAAACGCATAAATTTTGGGCATTTTTAAAAATAAATTATTCAATTAATAGAAAATTTTCGAGCAACAAAATTATTGTATCAACCAATATAAATGTTACATTTGTTTGTAGAGCATCACTTGCAAGACATCCGTGTATTTGCTCGAAACTTTACAATTGAAAAATATTCATTACAACAAAATCATATACTATTAAGCTATCATATCCAAAATACTTTCCAAACCAAAAAAAATTATTTAAAGAAAATGTGCATAGTTTGAAACAAAAAATTTCGCATTGTTGAGAACTGATTCCACCATGCATGAGCCTGTTCAAACTGTGCACATCTGATTTAAATGATTTTTTTGGTTTGGGAAGTATTTTGGGTAGGATAGCTTAATGGTATAATGATTTTGTTGTAATGAATATTTTTCAATTGTAAAGTTTCAAACCAATACATGGATGTCTTGCAAGTGAAATGATTCTACGAACAAATATAACTTTTATTTTGGTTGATAAAATGATTTGTTGCTCAGAATTTTTCTATTGATTAAAGAATTTATTTTTTAAAAATTCCTAAAATTTATGCATTTGAATTAGAGTTGTCAAAAAAAAAAAAAAATTGAGACTTGTTTAGTGTGTAGGCCAGGGGTAAATAATGTGTAAAAATTGAAATATCTAAAACACCCTTAAATTTAATAGTCCATCAACAAAAGTGGGTAAAGTGAGACAGAGTTGAAAATGTCAATTTCATGGGGCAAAGTGAGACAAAACCAGTTTTAGGGAGTAAACTAAGACTCAATGACAGTTTCAGGGGGCATTTCAACTAATAAGCCTTATTTTTATGTAGCGAATTTTATAAATTTTATTTTTCTTACTACTAGACCATCTCCAACTTTTGAAGTAAAACCTAAAATTTTTAGCCTAGGAAAGTTAGGTTTTAACCCAGTAATAGTTTTTCTGTTCCAACCCTTTTGGCCTAAATTTTAGCTCTAGATTATTAAAGAATGAATTTAGGCTTTTAAAAAAAATAATAATAAATAAAATTATGTAGGCTATCCTAAATTAATTTTATGAATATTTTAATTTAAAAATATCTAAATTCTAATAAATATTGAAAAATCACTAAATTGATACATGAAACACTATGGAAGAGTTTGAATGTGGGATTTGAATTTGGGAGAGTTTTGAGTTATTTTTTTTTAAATTATTTTAGTTGAATTTAAATTTGGACCGCTAGATTTTTTTTTTTTTTACTGTTAGATTTTTTTTTTTTTTTAGACTTTAACACTTAACGCAATTTTAGAACAAGGGTGGAGAGAAATGGAAGGGGAATAGAAGGGAAAATTTGGTACTTTCTCCAAGGGTTGAAGTTGGTCTTTCCATCATCACACTAACAGATCAATTATAGATTAATTCAAGGACACTACATCGATTTTCATTGTTAACGACTAGATTGAATAGTTATGTCAATCTCATAAACTATTTTGACTAAAAAGATTATAATTTAGTTGGTTATTAAGTTTGAGAATGTTTGTGTCTATTTAAGTTAAAATTTGTATATATTTGAAACTTTTAATAAAATTTGACATTTTTGAAATTAGGATTAAATTTTAAAAAATACTCATTCGTTTTGGCAACATCTTTAGTAAAAAAACGTTAAAAATGCCTACTTTTTGTAGAATCGTAAAAAGAAGGGAAAGAATTTGGATATTTTTTTAAGAATTCTAGGAATCCCGTGATTTCATTTGTTCATCGTATATAGTGTGGTTAGAAATCATTTCAAAATTTAAAATTTAAAATTAAATATAAATAGTATCTAACGAAAACTAATCGCATGGTATACGATAAATGGGTGAGATCACAGAATCTCTAAGAAAAGGATCTGGTGATCATCCTTGTCCATAAAGAAAAGGTTATTTTGCAGGGATGTTTAGGTCCTTAGGAGATCCAGAGAGACAGAATTCATACTTAATTGAATTCGATTTTGAGGAAAGAGAAATTTAACGAGCCCTTGGTTCTTTATTTTGTTATTTTTTTCTTTCAGAGAGTTGACTCCGCATACAACGTAAGGTCGCGTGGACTTGTGTCAAAAGCTGGTTAAGTCACAGAGAAGTCACTCACAGAAAAATTTTGGTGCACAAGATTACAATTCAGCAAAAGCATAACCTTTCTTCAGTTGTTTTTGCAAAACACTAAATTCCATTTGCAAACAACATCATCGATCGATCATGGCTCTAGAGGTGATAGGCGGAGCATTCTTCTCCGCTTTCTTTCAGTCACTTTTTCAAAAGATGGATTCTCAGGAGGTCAAGAACTTCATCAGAGGAAAGACAGAGACTGATGGGTTGCTGAAGCAGTTGAGGATCGAGTTGATGTCTGTCAATGTTGTTTATGATGATGCCGAGAGAAAGCAATTAAGTAACCCAGTTGTGAAGCAGTGGCTACATGAGCTTAAAGAGGCAGTCCTTCATGCTGAGGAACTACTGGGCGAGATCAAGACTGAAGCGACGAGGCGGAAAATCGAAGCTGAATCTGGAAGTAGCACAAGCAGGGTACAAGACCTCATCTCTGCTCCTTTCCATGCTCTTAATGAGTCTATAGACAGCAAGATAAAGGAAATTCTTGAGTCGCTAAGCTTCATTTCAAAACAAAAAGATGCCTGTGGTTTGAAAGAACGTGGTAGTCACAGAATCTCACAAACATTGCCTTCAACTTCTTTAGTAGAAGGCTGTGATGTGTATGGAAGAGATCACGACAAGGAAGCCATCATTAAATTGTTGTTATCAAATGATGTTACTTGTAATAAGATTGGCATCATTCCCATTATGGGCATGGGTGGGATCGGAAAGACCACCCTTGCTCAACTCTTATACAACGATGATAAAGTGAAGCAACATTTTGAGCTCCAAGCATGGGTTTGTGTTTCTGATGAATTTGACATTGTTAAGATCACGCAAACAATTTATGCATCAGTCACTTCACAAACTTGTGATACCAGAGACTTAAACGAGCTTCAAGTTAAACTCAAAGATGCTTTGGCAGGGAAGAAGTTTCTTTTTGTTCTTGATGATGTTTGGAACGAGAATTACAATATTTGGGATTTCTTAAGGCGCCCCTTCAAGTCTGGAGCTCTTGGAAGTAAGATCATTGTGACCGCACGGAATGAAGGTGTTGCAGCTACGATGGGTAGTCATCAAACCTACCATTTAAAGCACTTACTTGACGAAGACTGTTGGATTTTATTTGCACAACATGCCTACAAAGATGCAGGTGTTACTGTAGATCCGAATCTTGAGGTAATTGGAAGACAAATTGTTAGCAAGTGTAAAGGCCTTCCTTTAGCTGCAAAATCTCTCGGTGGTCTCTTACGCTCTGAACCAAATGTAAAGGAATGGGAAAATGTGCTAAAAAGTGATATGTGGGAGTTATCAGATACAAGGATTGACATTCTGCCTGCTTTATGGCTTAGCTACCAATACTTGTCTCCGATGCTGAAGCGATGTTTTGCTTATTGTTCGATATTTTCCAAAGGTCAGAGATTTTACAAGTTTGACTTAATTTTGTTGTGGATGGCCGAAGGTCTTTTACAACCCCAAAAGAAGTCTGAGATGGAAGATGTTGGAGAGAAATACTTCAATGAGCTAATCTCACGATCACTTTTTCAGTCATCAAATGATTGTTTCATCATGCATGATCTGATTCATGATTTGGCGGCATATGTATATGGAGAATTTTGCATTAGGTTGGAAGACCACAACTATTCATCAGACATTGTGAGCAAGGGCCGTCATTTTTCTTATACAGAATCATCTGCTATTGGTTCTGAGAGATTTAACACTATTTATAAAGCTAAGTATCTGCGCACCTTCATTCTTGGAGACCTCAATTCATTCCCGACAGTACAACTGGATCTCCTTTTAATGCTACAGTGTTTAAGAGTTCTCAAACTCCGAGGGGATGATATCAAGGAGTTGCCTGATTCGGTTAGCAACTTAAAGCATCTACGGTACCTTGACTTGTGTACGACTCCAATCCAGAAATTACCGGACTCGATATGCAGTTTGTGTAATTTACAAACATTATTGTTGCGGGAGTGTAAATTACTAGCCGAATTACCCGTCAATTTGGGAAGACTAATCAACTTGCGCCATCTTGCTTTCAGAGGTACGCAGATAAAAAAGACGCCCCTCCACGTGGGCAAATTGAAAGATCTCCAAACATTAGAAGGTGAATTTTTCTTGAGCAAAGATACTGGGGGAGACATTGCTGAGTTAAAGGGGCTTCAGCATTTGCGGGGGGGTATGCTTCATGTTTCAGGGCTTCAAAATATCAAATGCGCAGAGGATGCTTTGCAGGCCAAACTGAGTGACAAGAAGCTCAGTGTATTAATTTTGATATGGGAAGGTGGCATTGCCGATTCTCAAAACAATGGCCAAGTGCTGGGCAACCTGCAGCCCAATACAGACCTAAAAGAACTGGGTATCAAAGGATATGGAGGTACAAAGTTTCCAGATTGGTTAGGAGATGAGTCTTTCTCTAATCTCGTCACTCTCCGACTTGAGACTTGTGAATATTGTTCCTCCCTGCCAGCATTGGGGCAGCTACCCTCCCTCAAAAAGCTTGAAATTGATGGGTTGAATGGAGTGCAATCAGTGGGCCCTGAGTTTTATGGGGGAGTTAAGCCTGCATTTAGATCTCTGGAGGTTCTGAGGTTCGGGAATATGAAGATATGGAAAGATTGGTGTTTCCCTGCAGTTGAAGGAGGACATTTTCCTAACCTTTGCGAGCTTATTCTGGACAACTGTCCAGAACTAACGGTGAAAATACCGTTAGTCTCCTTCCCAAGACTTGAACGGCAAAGCTTGAAGGATGTTGATTATTCGCAAGAATGCACTAAATTCCGTATGGAACTCAAGTTGGAAATATCAGATTGCCCGCATCTGGTATGTTTTGTGGGTAGTGAAGAACTGCGTGAGCCCAAATTGAAGGAGATATCTATGTCCAGGTCTAAAAACTTGTGGTCACAAGAAGTTATGCAAATCTCTCTCCCATCTCTGTACAAGTTGAAAGTACGAGATTGTCTGGAATTTGAAAGTTTTCCACGCGAATCTGAACTCCAATCGCTGTACAAGTTGGAAATATTGGAATGCCCAAAGTTTGTGGGTTTCCGCGATGGTGGAAGGCTGTGTGCGCCCAACCTGACTGAGATAGATTTCTATAGATGTAAGAATTTGAACTCGCTGCCAGCAGAGTGGGACGCTTATCTCCGGTCTCTTCAGTCTCTGTCCATAGGATGGTGTGAAGAATTTAAATCATTTCCCAAATCTAATTTCCCAGCCCTCAATGTGTTGCGGATAGTAGGATGCCCACAATTTGTGGGTTTCCAGGGAGGACTGCAAGCGCCCAAGTTGAATTATATGGAAATCACTGAATGTAGCGAATTCAGGTCACTGCCAGAAGAGATGCACAAACATCTCCCATCTCTCGGGTCTTTGTTCATATGTAAGTGTCCAGAATTGGAATCATTTCCCGAAGTGGGACTGCCGTCTAATTTGAGTTCCCTCACAATCTGGAGTTGTAAAAAACTGGACGCAGACCGTCTGCGGTGTGCTCTGGAAAGACACACTTCTCTCACACTGGATGTCGACGAAGCAGGATCTGATAATTTGATCATTTTCACAAGAGGGGCTGCCCACTGACTGTCGAAAGAGCACGTGTAAAATTTCTTATTGTCCTCAACTCCAGAGCTTGCCAGATGAAGGGCTACCCACTTCTCTTTCTCATATAATAATCTCGGGATCCCCTTTGCTAAAACATTGATGCCAGAGAGACACGGGAGAAGATCTGGCCAAGATTTCTCACATCCCCAACATAAGACTTCTGGATGAATGGTACGAAATTCATCAAAGTGCGTTTATGTGTTTAATTATGATATGGCTGTGTGAATTTTAAATCATAAACATTTCTGAATGTTAATATTCACGTAATAACAAATTTTACAGGTACTCTTTCGATACAGACACGGAGGTACAGAATTTCCAAATTGTTTAGGAGATGACTCGTCCGTTCTCTCATCTTGTTACTCCTGGACTTGTGGCTTGGGAATGTTGTTTTTCAATGCCAGCATTGGGACAGCTACCATCTCTTAGAAGGCTTGAAATTGGAGTGGAATTGTTTCAGTGTTGGCTCTACTCTCCCTTTTTTCTTACTCCCTCGTGTCTTGTGGTGGTTATATTGTATGACAGTCTGTTGTATCGAACTAGTCTTGGGTGAAAGCTCTGCTAATGAGATGGACAGACAATTCTCGTCGGTGCCAATCCTGAAGAATGAGATTTAAATTTTCAACAAGTTTATGAGCTCTAGTTTCCGAATTTCCTTTTTCAAGTTTGTTTTCAAATTATGTCTATTGAGAGGTAGGTTTTGGTACTTTTCAAACGTTTGGTTTGTAAAATATGGAACAGCCTTATCTTCATTACCTTGGCAAATGTGAATAGAGATCTGGTTGATAGAGAAGAGAGATTTAGCATGGCATACAAAAATTTGTTGCTGTCGAGCAACAAACAATGCATTTGGGTATGGTTAGGTTCCCGCTGTTTACTAATCGATCTCAATCAATACAAATTTGATTTCTGTAATTAGTATTGCAAGATGATCTTATCTATTGATCATGTCTAATCAAATGATTGCCATTTCATAAAGCCCTCAGGGATGCATAGAGCCATGAAAGTTTTCAAGTTGCTTCGCGTGTGTAGGTTTGGAGTCGTGCAATGATATGTACGTGAATATTGTAAGCAAACAAAAGTAAACAACTCTGAAACATAAATTTTGGCTGCCAGAAAGTCCAAAAAAGATATTTCTAATTCTCAAAACCGACGAAACAAGAGAGAATCTACATTAGTACCCCTCGTTGGTCGGCACACATGATTTCTTTACAAGCATGTTATTCATTACGGTGCTGTGTCCAACATGCATATCCATACCAGCAATTACTAGCAATCCCTGTTTGATGCCTCTGGGGTAGATGATATTTGGGGAATCGAAATTTGAAACCAGTACAAGAGGAAGGAGATCAGTTTCTCGTAACAGTAATTGCACGTAGGTGTCCCAGAAGTTATCGCCTCAGCATGATTCAGGGGCATCCCCGTTCGATCAATTTATCTGTTGTTCAACTTTGCAAGCCATTTTGCAATAACATCCTCCAATGTTCTCCCCTGTTCAATACACTTTTCGGTGATAACTTGTTCATGTCGATTGTTTTAATGAGCTGATATAGAGATTCTAGAGATGGTGCGCTCTGAGATTGGTTTAAAAGTCTCGCAGCTGCACATGCGGTGAGAATCACTTTGTGCAACCCCTTGCGCATGCCAATATGCACCACAAAAGCTTGTCATATCCTAAACAGTGTTGAGGTACACTGTTATTGGTTCGCGAAGGCATCATTCTCCTGCATGCCTCACATTGCAGATGTATAGTGTCTCGATTGCAGCGAAACCCATCATATTACCTTGAGGGCATGGATTTGACGCATTATCAGCTTCTTCATCAACCTGAGAGCGAGCCTTTTTTCCACGAAGATGTTTTCCAGAGTTCACGATAAGATTAAGATCGTATTGTTGCATAAGAGTCTAAATTGCCACTTCATTATTGGAGTGTTTTAGTGAAGAATCCGCTTTTAGTATTTCCTCCGTAACGTTAAGCAGGAAGCGATTTCTTCCAACAAACTGTACAACTGCTCGACATTGGGGACAGAGTACACTTGAACGCTTCTCTTGTGATCTCTTTTACCACTCTGAGAAGCATCCGTTGCAGAAATTATGGAAGCAAGGAGCAACGGTAACAACATCAATACATTATGCCATATGTTCAAGCAAATGTAGCATTTTGCATGCTCGGCATTCATAGAAATCTTTAGGGTAAAGTACAAAAAACTACCTCAACTATTAGGGTCACGACAGTTTCATACCTCATCTTTTAAAATTGACAATGTTATATTGCATCCTACGAATTTATGACAATGTCATACCTCCGTTAATTTTTCTATTAAGTGCTGACGTGGCTTGATTCGGGATTTACTTTCTATTAAAAAATTATTAAAAACTAAAAAACAATTATTTAATATTTTTTAAATATTAAAATAATAATAAAAAGTAAAAAAAAAACATAAAAAAAAACCCTCATTTCGTCCCTCCCCTCCCCCCTCCTCCCTCCTCTCTCATCTCTCCATCTTCATCTTCCTCCCCCACCTGCCAATCCTCCAAAAAAAAAAAAAAAAAAAAAAAACCAATTTGTCTTCCCCCACACCCACACTCACACTCTTCTCCCTCGTGCAACCCAGAAAAAAAAAAAAAAAAAAAAAAAAAAAGAAAAAAAACTATATCCTGTTGGTGGGAAGATGGGTGCGCAAAGAAGGTGGAGGATGGGTGCGCAAGAGAATGTGGAGAATGGATGAGAGTAGTGGATTTGGGGTTTGATGGGTTTTCAAATTTTTTTTTTTTTTTTCCTCCTTCTCCTTCTTCTTCTTCCGCAGGGGAGTTGATGGTTTTCAAAAAAATTTTTTTTTTTCCTTCCTCCTTTTTTTCCTCTTCTCCTTCTCCTTCTCCTTCTTCTTCTTCTTCCGCAGGGGGGGTGTTGATGGGTTTTCAAAATATTTTTTTTTCTTCCTCTTCTTCTTCTTCCTCCTTCTCCTTCTCCCTTCTTCTTCTTCCGCGCCGACCGGGAGGGGGGGAATTTTTTTTTTCCTTCCTCCTTTTTTTCCTCTTCTTCTTCTTCTTCTTCTTCCTCCTCCTCCTCCTTCTCCTTCTTGTTCTTCCGCTGGGGGGGGGGTTGTTGGGTTTTCAAATTTTTTTTTTTTTTTTTTTTGGGTTTGCAGGTTGAGAGGGTGGGGGGAGAAAATGAAGATGTGGAGAAGAGAGAGGAGGGGGAGAGGGAGAGGAGGGACGAACTGATGGTTTTTTTTTTTCGACTTTTTATTATTATTTTAATATTTAAATAATATTAAATATATTTTTTTTAGTTTTTAATAATATTTTAATGATTTTTTAATAGAAAGTGGATCCCGAATCAAGCCACGTCAGCATTTAACTGAAAAGTAAACAGCCAAGTAACGAAAAGTATAACATTGGACCAAATTCTAAAGATGAGGTATGACATTGTCAATTTTAAAAGATGAGGTATGAAAGTGTCGTGACACTAATAGTTGAGGTAGTTTTTTGTACTTTAGCCAAATCTTTAACTGCTTCTGACAAGTTTTAGGACCAGGCAATACATTGAACTTGTAGCTTAAATACCCTTCCTTATCGGGACTTGAACTAATTTCACTTCCACATCTGATAACAATAGTGTCCTCAGCTTGGATTATAGTCCCGTCAACAACTATAACATTTGAACTTTTATTTTGTATTGCGGCTGAAGAGTGGTCTGAATTCCTTGTTATCTTGCACCACTTGCATTTGCGAATAGAAGAGAACAAGATCTCTGAGCAAACTACTATCTCATCTGAACTAATCTCAACATCTGGATATCTCGATTGCACATGGGTTGTCTCCCGTCATCTCATGAAGTACTAGTAGGAAAAACTATTTGAGCGACAAAGCAGAATTCGTCGCGCAAGTGAGTTTTGTGTGACAAAAAAAAAAAGCTTTGTCGTGCAAGAAAGATGCTACTTTGCGCAACGCAGACTTTGTCGCGCAATAGTGTTTGCATGACGGAAAAAAATATTCATCGTTCTGTCAGTAAGAAAACCGCAGGTATTTTTTTTTTTGTCGCGAAAACATTGCACAACGAAGTTTTTCCCAGGAAACCTTGCACAACACAGATTTCGTTCACCGAATTATTATTTCAATTTTCGTTTATTTTTTTGTACGCAATGGCAGACTCTGGTGGTCCTTAATATTGACATCAGTATTTTGTGAAATTGTTTTCGAGATGTAATTTCAATTGTCGCGCAAGGTTTTACGCGACAAAACCTTTGTCCTAGAAACCCATGAGGGACGAACCTTCGTCGCGCAAAACATTGTAAAAAAGTCTATCAGTTTTTAATTTTTGGGTCAGAGGGTTCAGTGCATGGTAATCCGCGGAACACTTGCGCGACAAAGGCTTGGTCGTGCAAAGTCCAATAAGTTTTTGTGTCAGAGCATTCAATGCATGTGAATCAGAGGAATTAGAATCCATATTGTATTTAGTGCAGAGGTTTGCACGACAAAGGCTGCGTTGTGAAAAGTGCCTAACCTTTCTATAAATATAAGCTTTTGCTCTCCTTATTCTTCACAATTCTCTTCATGCTCGAATGGAGGATAAAAACCGGGAGTAGAGCATGCCCTGTGTGCCCTATCATATGAGCCAATATGTGGAGTTTGCGTATGTGATTGATGCAGCAATGCAGACTAATTGTCCTACTGCTGAGTGGTGTTCTTGGAAATATGTGCCCGAGAATGCAAAGAAGGCGGTGATGGATCAATTATTAGTAAGTGTGACAAAAGTAGAAAATATATAGTTTTGTTAAATATTGGAATTAATTATTTGCATATATGTGTAATAGTATAACTATACTCTTGACGAAATAGACGATGAGTTGAAGAAGTTGATAGAGGAGGCATTGAAGGGGGGTTACAAGCAGTGGTGTTATGTCGTGGAGCAGAATGGAGGACCATCAAAATAGAAGTTTTAAATTTATGTTTTTGAGGACAATATTTAATTTTAAGGTCATTTTATCGGTTATGTATTTGGACTTAATTAGGGTTTAATTCATGTTTTGTTGTTTACATAATTGCATGGAATATTAATTCAATTCACTTAAGTTTTTAATGATTTTTAGAATAACTATTATAATTGAATATTTATTTGTAATTATGAAGTTTACGTAAACATAGACTTCATAATTACAATCCATTATGTTTGTCACACAAAATTTTGGGCGAAGGCATTTTGTCGTGTAAAGAGCGCAAAAAATGCAAATAACGTTATCGCCATATTTCGAATCTGTATGTTTTGCGCGACAAAACTTTCGTCGCGCTAGGTGATAAAACTTTGAGCGACGAAGGCTTCGTCACTTAAAGGTCGTTCAATTTTTAGGTCAGAGCATTCAGTGCATGTGAATTGGAGGAATCAAAACCATATTTATTTGCGCGACAAAAGGGTTCGTCGTGCAAAGTCCTTAACCTATTTATAAATATGCGCTTCTGTTTTCCTTCTTCTTCAGAATGCGTTTTGGAAACACTTTACAATTTTGCGGATTATAATCAATTTTTTATTTTTATTGTTGGTGCGATGGTTGATGGTGGTGCGCGTTCGTCAAAGACAATGGATGATGAAGGTTCTAGAAAAGGTTTACATTGTAAATTTTCAATTTGTGTGAAATTTTTATTTAGCTTTAGTATTATGAATATATATTTTGTTGATAGACAAGAAGAAAAGAGTTGAGGTATGTCTTTGACACATTTATGGTGGGAGCCGTTATCGAATCACTACTAACGAATTAATGGGGGTGGTGAAGTTAGATAAGCACGCCAGCTTTTGGTCCGACGTTGGAGCATTGGTGCCTGTCAAATGTGCTGCGGATTGGGATTCTTGGATAGCCATCCCCAAGGAGCTGAAGATGACATGATTGATGAGTTAGTTGTATGTGTTAAGTTTTTAGTTAAATAATAATTATATTTGTTAAATTTAATATAATAGTGAGATTTTAATTTATTAATTTTTGATTGAGAGCCTAATTGGGACATTGACAAAAGTAACCCAAATCTGATGAAGGCAATTGACAACATGTTCAAATCTTGTTTCCTGGAGTGGAAATTTGATAATGAACGTGCGGCAGAACTACAGTGAGAACATAACTACTAGCGGAGGAGTAGAATAGTTTTTCTTATTTTAAATTTAGTGCTTATTTAATAATGAGATATGAATTAGAAGTATTTTATTTTGAACGGTTTACTTAAACATGTACTTAATGTTTTTTTTTTGAATAAAATTAATGCATTTTAATAAATATTTATATTACATAATTATGCACAAATGGTTAAATGAAATAAGTTTTTGATTTATTAAGTATTTATGTGGTTTGAAAAAAAAATTGAAGAATGAATGGAAAAATTCAAAAAAAAATTTTAAATGATTTTTTTTAAAAGGTAATGCGTGCCGAACCATTGTTTGTCGTGCAAAGTGTTATAAAAAATGCAGCAAAAAGTGGTTGGATGGCGCCAAATGTGGAAGCAGCATGTTTTGCGAGACGGTGCTTTCGTCGCGCAAAGTGTTATAACAAACGCGGCAAAGAGGGGGTTGGATGGCGCCAAAAGTGGAAGCACCATGTTTTGCGCGGAGGTGCATTCGTCGCGCAAAGTCTTTTTACTTACTGAATTTAACTAGAATGTTGGAAGGAAGAAGCTGCAAAACAATTGCAGCAGCTGCCTTCCTGCTGGATTTTCCATCAGCATTGAATGCAGAGTTGCCGTTTATCCCGGAGGTATATTTTCTTAACTAACTTATTTAATTTCCAATCATTTAAATTGTGTTGTATGTAGTGTATACTTGTTGTGAGTTTATGCATTTGTATGCAAACATTATGTACAAAAACATGGTTTGCAATGTTCATATGAGCTTAGTTTCTCATTTGAGAATTAGTTGGATTTCATGAATGGATGCAAAAGCATGACTGCGGTCCAATTAATTCGTGAATTGTCCCAAAATTTTGGACAGTTTGAGAATGCATAGTTACATGTTGTAGTTTGCGGTTCACGCATTTAAGTTTAAACGTGGGAAATTTGGTAGCATCTCTTTGCGTTCTTCAGGTGCATCGTAGTTTTTTGTATCTACGCTGTGCACTTGAAGAATTGCAGGGAGATGCTGCTAAAGTTTTCCTAGATCAAAATCTAATGTGTTGGAATCGTAAATTACAGCACGTAACTGTGCATTCTCGAATGAGATAGGACTTATATCGGATGCATAATGTGACATGTCATAATTGAAGTTGTTATAACTCTTGTGAATTTTTTATGTTTGCAGGTGATATGGACAAACAGTGGATACATTATCTTAACAGATATGCTAATGATTATTTGGATGGAATAAATCAGTTCATTGATTTTGCAATTGCAAACAATGGGGGTTCAACTCAAATTCGGTGTCCTTATAGAAATTGTAACAACTTAACGATTGAATATTTTGAAACTATTCAATACCATTTAGTAAAAAAATGGGATGATGGAGACTTATACTAAGTGGAATCATCATGGAGAACAAATACAACATGCTTCATCCTCACACATTACCCGAGCAGTGGAGACAATTTAATTTGTTGTGGACCCAAAAGAACAAATTATGGACATTATCAATGATGCTTTTCCAAACGCTAGTTCTAATACGAATGAGGAAGTAGAAGATGACGTCCCTCCTACCATGGACAGTGAAGCATTTTAAAAATATGAAAAACTATTAAAAAGGGCCAAGGAAGAATTCTACCTTGGTCGCAAAGGATTTTCGTATGCCGAATCAGTGTTTTGATTACTTTTTGGGGGTTTTCAAGAGGATGCTTCCAAAGGACAATTTCCTGCCTACAGATCATAAAAGTGCAAAGAAGGTGTTGCGTGGTCTTGGGTTGGGATATGAAAAAATTCACGCGTGTAAAAATAATTGCATTTTATTCTACAAAGAGAATAAAGCGTTGGATAAATGCCCTGTATGTAATGAGTCGCGGTTTAAAATGACCTCTCAGAATAGAACAATGAAGATTTCACAAAAAGTAATGTGTTATCTCCCATTAAAGTTCAGGTTACAGCGATTGTACATGTTGACGCACACTGCAAGCGACATGAGGTGGCATAAGGATAGACGAGTGGATGATGATGTTATGAGACATTTGCAGATGGAGAGGCCTGGAGAGAGTTTGATCGATTGTACCCCAATTTTGCACGTGAGCCCCGAAACGTTAGATTGGGACTTGCGACATACGGGTTTAATCTGTTCGGGGTTCTAAACCAAAAGCATAAACATTTGGCCAATTTTCGCAATTCCGTACAATTTACCGCCTTGGAAGTGCATGAAAAAAGAATATATGATAATGACGTTAATGATAACAGAAGATTCGAACACGTCTATTAATGTTTATTTACAACTATTGGTTGATAAACTAAAAGAATTATGGAAAATGGTGTTCCCACGTACGATAAATTTACCGGGAAGATGTTCACTTTGAGAGAAGCAGTGATGTGGAATATAAACGATTTTCCTGCGTACGCTATGATGTCTGGGTGGAGCACTAAAGGTTATTACGCATGCCCTGTTTGCAAAGAGAACACAACGTTTGGTTGGCACACGGGAAAAGTTTGTTACCTAGAGCATCATAGATGGTTGCTGTGGGACCATGAGTGGGGTCAGAACGAGGCAGCCTTCTTCAATGGCACAGAGCTTTGGCCAAGACCCAGAGAATGGTTCGGAGATGAAATTTTGGCTCAGATGAATCGTTTGGATTTTGCTCCATTGGGCAAATTCATAAATAGGACAAGACCAGACACACGAGAAGAGGTTGTTCGAGCTCCCATACTGGTCCAAATTAAAATTAAGACACAACATCGATGTAATGCATGTTGAGAAAAATGTGTTTGATACATTGGTCATAACTATACTAGACAATGAGGGAAAAACAAAGGACACAATAAAAGCTCAGATTGATATGGAAAAAATGGGCATTAGGCCAGGTTTATGGATGACGAGGGACGGAGACAAAAGGAAGCTTGCATCGTTTTCGGTGAAACTGGATAAGAGGAAAGAGTTTTTGGAGTTTCTATCTTCTGTACAGTTTCTAGATGGGTATGCTTCAAACATCGACCATTGTGCAAATGTGGATGGAGGCAAATTTTCAAGCCTCAAGAGTCATGATTGTCATGTGATACTTCAACGCATTCTCCTAGTGGGAATTGGACACCTCTTGCCTGAAGATGTGGTGAAGCCGATTATGATGTTGGTGAGATATTTTTCTCAATTAATTGCAATATCTTTGCGCAAGTCCGATGTTAAATAGTTGTGCGACGATATTATTGAAGTACTATGCAAGTTTGAACAAAAAATTCCTCCAGCTTTCTTCACAAACATGATCCACATCATGATTCATTTGCCGGATGAGGCACTTCTAGCCGGACTTGTTAACTATCGATGGATGTATCCGATAGAAAGGTATTTAATCGCCGTAATTTCTTTCGTTCGTGATGTATGTACGATTTGACTAATTTTATATGTTTTTTTTTTATTGATGCATATTACTAGGAGAATTAAAAAAGAGTGTACGGAACAGGGCAAAGCCCGAAGGATCAATCGTGGAGGCATGGGTCGCATTTGAGTCGCTTACATTTTGTGCAATGTACCTACAAGACATTGAGACTACGTTCAATCGACAACAACACAATAATGACGGTGGTGTGAGAAGTGAAAAACTTTCTATTTTTGCCCAAATTGCACGACCCTTTGGCGAACTAATCAGAGGTGAGTCGTTTAACAAAATAGACATGGAGGTAGCACATTGGTTTGTACTTAACAATTGTGACGAGACAATTACCTACCTAGATGAGCATGAAGAGTTGATGAAGCGGGAACATCCTGCACATTTATATGCCAAGAAGCATCGTGAATTGTTTCCTCATTGGTTTCGTGAAAATGTAAGTTGTTCGTGTTTTGGGTTATTTGCATAATTTTAAATGGTAAACTAACATGTCAACTTTTTATCATTCATTTAGGTGAAGAAATTGAAGGGGATGAATTCGCTTGCTTACACTGAAGAATTGTACAACTTGGCTATTGGGCCCTTAAGCGTAGATTTGTACTCCGGTTGCGATGTAAATGGCATCAAATATTTGGCAACTGATCGCGATGACAAGCTGTGTACACAAAATAGTGGGGTACATGTCCCAGGTGTGGGCGACATTGCAGACATTGATTTCTACTACAACAAAAGGAGTCATTACCGACGAAGATTTTCTGATGGCCCCAAAAAACCATCGTAAAAAGCACATTTTGCGACCATAAAATATGGGTTGTCGGTAACATGGCATGAAACAAATTTTTATTACCAACGCACATAATGTCCTTGGAAAAAGTCTCAAGTTTCGTCGGAAATGCACTTTTGTTTGACAGGAAAAATTGGCGCCAATTGTATTAACAACGAGTAAAGTTCTTATCGGAAATAGAATGGTTATTTCCGAAGGTTTACTCATGTTGACGAAATTGATTTACTATTTTTGAGGAAAAAAAGGTCTTCTCGGTAATGTTTTTATATTTTTGAGGGAAAAAAAGTCCTCTCGGTAAAATTTTTATATTTTAGAGGGTGATTAGTTGTTGTCGGAAGTAATCATATTTTTTCCGACAAAATTTTTTCTTTGTCAGAATAAATTTTTAAGGCATATGGTTTTGTTGGAATCAATTATTTACCATTGGTCACATGTGTTGCTGGAATATCCTTGAAATAAGTTTGATGCTTAATTTAAATTCTACAATGAATAGATCATGTAACTTAGAATACATATGGAGAAGATTAGACCATAAAATTAAAAATAAAACCGTTGAGCAAAAAGGTGTATAACTTAATATAGTATTCTATGATAAAGAAATAATTTGCATGCCTTTGTTTACTCGTAACATTAAAATAGTACTATCCACTAGTGCAAATATTTTAAATTGAAGATTGAATTCGTTTGTCGTAGTCTTATAGGGTTGAGGAGTGTAGTTGTAAAAAATCAACAAAATTGGAGTTAAAATAACCGTTAAATCGTGAGTTTTCGTTTATAATCGTTGAAAGGTTTCGTCTTGTTACCTGATATCTAAATGTCTATTTTTTGCGATTTTTTACTTATGCGATCTTGGAGCATATACAAACAAGTTTGATAGTTGGATCGTTGAAACTAGTTTTGTAGAATGTGTATTCCATCAAAACGATAGATTCAACAAACACTTGGAGTTTATTTTATACTTCCATTAAGTAGAACATAATATTTTGTGGTATCCACTAGTGCAAATATTTTAAATTGAAGATCAAATTCATTCATAATACTCTTATAGGGTTGAGGAGTGTATTTGTAAAAAATCATCAAAATAGGAGTTAAAATAACCGTTAAATCGTGAGTTGTTGTTTATAACTGTCGAAAAGTTTCGTCCCATTACCTAATATCCAAATGTCTGTCTTTTGCGATTTTTTTACGTATGAGATCTTGGAGCATATACAAACGAGTTTGACGGTTAGATCGTTGAAATTACTTTTGTAGAATGCATATCCCTTCAAAACGATAGATTCAACAAACACATGGAATTTATTTCATACTTCCACTAAGTAGAACATAATATTTTGTGGTATCCACTAGTGCAAATATTTTAAATTGAAGATCGAATTCATTCATTGTACTCTCATAGGGTTGAGGAGTGTAGTTGTAAAAAATCAGCAAAATCGAAGTTAAAATAACCGTTAAATCGTGAGTTTTCATTTATAATCATTGAAAGGTTTCATCCCATTTCCTAATATCTGAATGTCATTTTTTTTTTGTGATTTTTGGCGTATGCGATCTCGAGATATATAAAAACAAGTTTGACGGTCGGATCATTCAAATTAATTTTCCAGACTGCAAATATTAAATTCTGATAATGTTTAGGGTTTTGGCTCTTTTCCTCAAATGAATCGTATGAAACAATATTATTTTTTATTTAAAAAAAATGTTTGTAGAAATTTTTTACCCAGTTATCTAATCTCTAAATATTTGTCTTTAATTTTGTTTTTTTTTTTGTGATTTTTGACATATGTGACCTTGGAATATATAGTAAAAAGTTTGACGGTTGGATTGTTGAACTAGTCTAGTAAAATGCGTATTCTGTCAAAACGATAAATTCAAATAGCATCATACATTTTGACCAAAAAAAAAAAAAATCATACATAAATTAAAAAAAAAAAAAATTGAAGGAGGCGGGAGACTAAAATTTTGGCATGGCGCCCAAAAACTCGACCCTCTATTTTCGAAGACAGGGCTCAGCGCTGTTTAGCTTTCTCTCCTCCTCCTCATTTCTCTCTCGCAGCTTCTCTGCGTCTCCTATTCAGAAACAAAACCCTAGCCTCCATCCTTCATTTCGTTCTCAAAATCTCAGAGCCACATTCATCAAAACCAGCACCATCTCTCATTTCTCTCTATTTCTACCTTCATCCAATAAAATTTCACACGCCTTCACTTCTGCAAACCCGAGCCTAGTTCCACCTTTTCGACTCTCAGTGCATAAATCCTCGGTTCTGCGACACCCACAAGGGACTTCGATCAGAGATGTGGGCCGAGAAAAATGATGAACTGATCATCTTAGAGAGCAGCGGAATTCCCGTGGTCGGCGGATCTAAAAAAGAAAGGTATAATCATGTCTCTCGTTACTCACTTTGATGCATGCGTTTGCTGAATCTCTGCATGCTGTGGATCTGTGAAAATAGTATACAAAATGCTTGGGTAGTATGATCTTTGTGTTGATCTCTGTGTTCGTGTGGTCTGTGAAAACAGATATCTGCATTTGTTTGAATATATTTATATGTTTATATTGATACTGATGAGGAAAAGCATGGTATTTGAATCAGTCTCTGAAGAAGGAGAAGAAGTACAGTGGTGGTGGGGTTTTTGGGGATGTGTACAGTAAGGCCATACTTCCCAAAGAGCTTGATCTCGAGAAGGAGGCTGCCCACTCGAAATCCGAGCTCCGATTTCAGCTCCCTGACCTCTCCCAACCCCTCAGAGTAAGCCCCACAACTTTTTTTTTTTTTTTTTTTTTTTTTTTTTTTTTTACTTTAAGGGGAAATTGATTTGCTTTGATTCTTATTTGTCTATTTGACTGCTGAGAAAATGGCATAAAATCAAGGGAAATGGATGGATAATTTTTGTTCAGAAACTAGAACCCTTATGAAGAATTTAGCCCATTTACCTTTTTTGATGTTGAATTGTTGTGTCTCCGAGATGAGAAACACCTATTTCTGAAAAGCTCGAATATTGGAAAAAAAAATTGAACTTTTGGGATTGGCTGTTAAATAGAATGTGTATTGTTTTATTTGGGTGCATTCTTTTCTGTGGGTATTTTTATTTTAGGGGCCTAAAGAAAAAAAAAAACATACTATTTTGCCTTTGGTATCACAAAAAGTGTGCCTTGATGTGCTTCAGGATTTCTCGAGGACAAGGGAAGTTAGAGAGTTCCTAAGCGTGGCTTTAGTAGGGGCAATGACCAAGGCTGTTCTTGATCCTCTTGAGACCATCAGGTTAGTGGTTGCTGTTTCACCCTCTTGAAAATGTTATCACTAGTCATTGTACTTGATTACAGGAAGGACTAAATTGGTAAGCGAAGAAGTGTTTAGCTCCCCGAAATTAGCTCATTTAACAATGAAAGTCCTGAAGACAACAATGTGGGTTTATATTTGGTGTATGTAGACTCCGTACATAGAGCACTTATCCTGCGTTTTCCATTTCTAGTTGATTAATTATAATCAGCAATGTCAGCCCAAATGACATTGGTAATTGATTCACAGCAATGATTTTGCACCATCATATGTTGGTCAGCCTACTTAATTGCAAATACCACTCCCCATGTAAGAATTTCAATGTTGTAGTAATTTCGATTTGTATGTTCGATAACTTTTATCGCAATTCAGATGATTACTTGTTTCGTATTTATAAATTTTTCATTTCTCGAATTCGTATTGCTGGAAATAGTGATAGTAGGAGAAAAAGATACCAAATTGGAGCAGTTTATTAATGTTTGTATAATTGTATCATTGTTGTTGTTGTTGCTATGTAGTTACGCGTTGTATGTGAATGTGGAGAGGGCAGAAGATGTTCTAACACATAAGAGATTGCTGCAATTTGCAGAAGACCCTGCTAATCAACCTGCCTTTGAAGTTCGTTCTGTGCAGGTGAACACCTATGCATTTGTTGGAATAGTTCGGATATTAGCTAGCTGTAACTCTGTTGGTGCTTAATGCTATCCGTCTTTGTGTGTGGATGCATGCCTGGACTTATCCCTGCATCACGCTATCTGTCTTTGTGTGTTTAATTTTCACTTCAACTACTCACTTGCATTATTTATGGTATAGATTGGTGGTTGCTATGCTCACACCTTGAGCTAAAATTATGCAAGGCTCTTCATTAGATCTTATGTTTATTTTCTGATTTTCGTTGTTTGGGTTTCTTACCAATTGACAATTATATTGTGCTTGATATAAGGTTTTCCTTCTTTTTTTTTTTTTTTTTTTTTTTTTTTTTTTTTTTTTTTTTTTTTTTTTTGCAGAATAAAGATAATAATTGTGGAACTATGTTCGTAGCACTACATTCGAACTCATTCATAGTTGGTTAAAGTGGGCATGAAAAACTAGCGGTATAAGACATATCATAGGATTGTAACAAGTACTTGTAAAATTTATACATTGATTTTTTTTGTATATGTAGTTGAATATGATTATTAATATAAAACAATTCTTTCAATAAAAATTGGCATTGAAAATATTATTAATTTAAAAAAAAAAAAATTGTATTTGTATCCTTTTATTTTTACCGACGAAGTAGGATCAACAGAAATGTATAATTCCAATGACTCTTGACCCTCACAAATATGTTTTTGTGTGTATTTTCGACAATTCTTAATTGTCGGTAATCATAATTGCAGTGATTGTACTCTCTTGTAAACAACATATTACTGTTGGAAAATCATTTTTCAACATAATGTTTTGGTCATAAGAAAATCATCTCAAAAAACAGATGTCGTCGTTTAGAAAGTATATTCGACGATAATACAAGTATTTGCGACCACATACATGTCGAAAATAAAATAATTTTGTCATTTTGAAAAATCAGTTCCAACGAAAAGATAACCAGTAACGACAAGCCACAACTGTTGTAAATGAAGCATTTTCAATGGTTGGTCGAAAAAAAAGTATTTCCAATGGATCAGTTTGTGACGCCCAGCGAGGAGTTTTGCTCGTTGTAAATAAGTATTTGCGATGGCAAAATGCATTTTCCGACGACATTTGACCCTCGCAAATGACCATTTTTTTTTTTTTTTTTTGTAGTTATGGAAAATTGACAAGTGTTATACAATTGCTTTACAAAGACCATTGTCAAGTTATCCTGTTTAAGTGTCGTTGGTTTGATACAAACCCACGTAAGGTTGGAGGTGTTAAGCGAGACGATGGTTTGTTATCGGTCAACACTAACAGATGTTGGTATACCTACGATCTCTACATTTTGGCAACAATGGCCAAACAAATTTTCTATATAGATGACCCTAAGGGTGGGAGGGGATGGAAAGTAGTTCAGAAGATTGAGCACAGAGGGATGTATGATATTCTGGACCGAGATCCTGCGGACGATGACAATTATGGTGATGTTTCTTACCAACAATTGGAGACTTCAACGGAACTTGGTACAGAAACACTGCGGGATATGACTATTGTATAAGAATCGTGTTAGGTAGCCGGATGTTTGAAAATCCAATACCGGTCGACTCCATTATGATTAGCCTCGGGGATCTATCGTGATACAATGCACCCGACCGCGCGAACGACTATGTTGACGTGCCTCCAGATGAGGAGGAATGGGAGTATGAATATGACGATAATGATGATATTTATTCTGGTTCAGATGAGGATTAATGAAAACTTGTGATGCAAATGTAATGATATTTATTGAATGAATGTTATTTATTTTGTATACAAACAAAAGATTCCGTTAACAAAAAAAAAATTTATTTAACGAAAAATATAAATTAAATGTACAAATATGCGTGATGATGTTTTGGAAATGTTTGTCATGCAATTATTTAAATTTTTTTTATTTAAAAACTGATCGTGCGACGAAAATTAGAACAATGTCGTCTAGCAACATATGTAAAAATTTGATTTTTTTTTTGCCAAAATTGGGCGCGTTTGGAGTTCGGTGCCTTAGCTTATCTCTTCCTGTCTCTCATTCTCAGCATGCAAAGCTCAAACTTAACTCTCATCTCTCTCGATTCTGTCCGAACTAATTGTCTCTCTCTCTCTCTATTCTCTCTAGCTCTCATAATTCTTCTCTCATCACTCATTATATCAGTCTCTCCCTCTCTCCTTCTCTCGCCCTCTCTCTATTTCTTTGTCTCTTTGTCATTCTCCCTCTCTCAGCCGCCGCACTCCAATGCCACACCATCTCACCGCCACCGCAACAAGACCAGGTTAGTACCCAGTATCCCTTTATTCACTCTCCCTTAATTCAATTATTTCTTAGTCCAATTTTTCATTTTTTCAGTTGAATTGTTTTAATTAGAACATTTAGGGATTTAGGGTTCAAATTGGGGATCCTGGGTTTGTGCTTTAGGGTTCGAATTGGGAATCTGGGGTTCGGGTTTTCGAATTGAGAATATTGGGTTATGGTTTTCGAATTGAGAATATTGGGTGGTGGTTTTCGATTGCTTATAGTTTCTTCTAATCTCTGGCCACCTTCACACACACATACGCAAACACATTCTTTGTTTGTTTTTCAATTGCTTATACTGCAATGTTTTGACTGCTTAAAGACATTTTTTATTTTATGTTGTTGTGTCTGTTTGCATATCTTAGACCATCTTCTAATTGCATATCTTAGACATTTTCTTTATATTTCATGTTATTGGTTCTCTGGATGGATATATTTTTGTTTACTTTGGATATATTTTCTATTAGTTCTAGTATGGTAGTTCTTAGCTTGGATATAATTTGATTTACTTTGGTTCTCTGCTTGATTTCTAGTTCAGATAGATTGGTATTGTTTTGTTACTTTCTAGATTTTCTACATGCATACTACATATGTCAAAGACCTAATTTTGTTGACGATGAAGTAAGACTAAGCTCATGAGCTTATTACAAGTTGATAGAATCCCCGTTTTTACACCCCCCATGTCGATTGGTATGAACTTATCACAAATGCAATTTGTGAAGTTAGTATAGCTTCTTTCGCATCCTTATATCATCTTTTTTTTATATATAAAACTGTTTATTCATCTTTTCAAAATTTGAATTTATTTAATTCATTTGTTAAAAGCGTTCCTAATAAAATTCAAATTTTGGGGGTGGAAGTCTTACTTTAGAAGTTGATATGAATTAGGCATTGAAATTTACATCACAACTAAAACTTATCACAAAAGCTCTTAAAGCAACACTTGTTCTACTACTTTGATAGAGATTAGAGACACAAGTTCAAAAGTTAAGGCCAAAATGCAATTCATTGGAAACTGCTCAAGTCACTATTTACAAATTAAATAACAAAATTGGAAATGCTAAAGAAATCAGGAGCTAGTTTCATGGCAAGTATACAACAAATAGTACACTGATCTGTTCAACACTTTAACAATCAACAAATATATTATTTCCTAGCAAAATGACTTCCATCTTTTTATTTCAAAACGATGAGTGGTTTGAGAGAGAAAAAATGGAGATTGAGAGTGAAATGAAGCAGCAATCCAGGTTTAGGAGGATTTGTGTGTTTTGTGGGAGCAGCTAAGGGAAGAAGAGCAGCTATCAGGATGCTGCCATTGAACTTGGCAAGGAACTGGTATAAAACAATGGCTTCTTCTTCTTTTCTTCTTTTAACAAACAATAGGATATCCATCTAAACTCCAGGGGAGGGGGATTCGACTTGGGTATAGAGTGAGAGCACATTTGGGTTCAATATATATAATTTTCTAGTGGTTTCTTTTACAGTTGGTTCTTGGAAAAATTTTAAATTTTTGTTGTCATTTGGATTTGAATGTGATTTTTTTAGGATGTTTTTGTTCTTGTTTCTTGTTTGAATGAGACGGGTTTTGCTAGGAATTAGTTGTAGTTGCTAAAACTTGATCATCTTTATGTTTTTTTATTTTATTTTTTTCATGTTATGTGGCATTGCATTAAGAATTTCAGCAAAATGACTTCCATCTTTTTCTTTCAAAGGAAATTTGGTACACTGTCAGTAGCATTGCAAAAATATAGTCTTGTTAGAATTTTATGAAGGCCATAGAAGCTAATATAACCTCATAGCATGTTTAGACTTTTTAGTTCTTCTATCTCAGTGTGTTACTTTTTCTTTATGATAACATGTTCGAATGCATTTTGGTAATTCCTACGGTTGCCCATCTACCCTTGGTGCAAGTCGCAAGAGTCAAGATTTCTTTGAAAGGGTACCTGCTAGAGAAAAGCATGTAAGGTCCCTTTTCCCCGAGAAAGTGATAAACAGGATTGAAAACGATATTGGATGCAATATATGTTTTGCGCGTGTATGGGTCATTTGATAATTCGATTCATTCTTTAATGGTATTAATGAATTTAAAGATATATATATATATATATATATATAGCATTTTGCTTCAAGGTTAGGATATTTTTTAGTATATCCAAATGAGATTAATTAGTTAATGCTAATCATTATCGACTTCCTATATATGTCAGTCTCGCATTTTTTGTCTTATGGTAAATCTCTGGTATTCATGATTTCTGCCATTTTTCTTAGATAATCTGTTCTCTCTTGCTTTCTGGCTGTTAATAGGTCAAAGTAGTGGAATGTAACTTTTTTTATTTATTGTTTTTGTAGATATCAAATTTAATTTCAAACCGCCGGGTAGCTAGTAAGGTCAATCAAATACCCCCTCCAACAGGTAGTGCTGCTGCCACCTCCCTGCCTGATATGGGCACGACGGGTGTACCTCTGATCACGCCTACCGGTCTTGTGTACAGCTCTTGTGTCATCGACTTCTTCGATGGTGCATCTTGTACTAAGCGCTAGGCGAACTCACTGACGACCTTGGAGTTCTAAGGAGGCTGAGCAGTCTGGTGAGGCTTCCTTTGTCCATGGAGAGGGGTCCCAAACAATAATGCATCTTCCTCATAGAATAATCGAAATTTTGAAAGTTTTTTTGGTTGTTGTGAAAATCGAAGGGCATGTTATACTCTGGAAACTTGGAGGATTGAGTTGAAAATGCATAATTCTGTAAAACCCTTGAAGGGTTTTGGGTACAGGGCAGTTGGGAAGAGGGTTTTGGTTGGGACATTGGATTGATGGGAAGGTAGGAGTAAATTTTTGAGAAACTTACTGTATCTTCTTAGGTCCTTTTGGTCTAGTCATATCTGCTTTACTCGACCTAATTGTTAAGGAGCGTTGTGCTGGACATTTTGTTATGTAAATGGCATGATTGATAAGCTTGCTTCTAGTTTCATGATGGTCAAAGCAACATCGACATTAGTCTTTAGGCATGCTTGAAGCTTTAAAACTATCAAATTCCCATTAATTGGAACAACTTACTGAGAACTTCGCCTTGAGTGCTTTGTGCCTATTGTTGTGAGTTCGTGTAATCCCACAAATAGATGCTCTCTATATTAGTGAAACCACTACTATAACCGATTTAAGTTGGCACACCTGGCCTTAGAAGACAAAACTTGTTGCAGACTCACAGTGTGAAGTCATATCAACAAGTTGTAAATTTTGTTTTAACGTCCCTAATTGGTATAAACTGTTTGAATTGTTGGGTGGATGTATTGCTTTTGTTGTTATATTGTCTGCAGGTTTTAGGAAATGTTATAGTATTAGGGTAGGTTCTGCTGAATTTTCGGTAGAAAATATAATTCGTCTAATATTTACTTTGTTTATTTGGTAGTTCCAAAAAAAAAAAAAAAAAAGAAAAACAAGGGCCCATGCAGACTTCTGAAGATGTCACAGTCCACTCGCACCACGACCGAGAAGATCACCATTACGTGGGATCCTCAATATCGTGCAGCTGCAACAAAGGAGCAACATAGTGCATTGGCCAGCGACATTGGCTCGGTTATCAGGAATCATTGCCTCCTCATGTGGGAGTCCTGGAAAGCTCTCCCACCTGAAGTCAAGGAAGTCGTTCTTCATGAATTATCGGTAAGTATTTTCAACCTCAAATACTAAAGTTTTATTAAAATATACAAATTATTATAAATTTTAACTACTATTTTATTTGTTGAGTTTTGTAGCATCACTATGAGGTCATGAACCTTAATGCCAATCAAAACCAGTACATCAACGACCTTTGCGCCGGTAGGTTTATTCAATGGAAGACCGACCTCCACAAACATTATGAGAAATTTGATGGTCCTCAGGTCGCTCTAGCAGTTTGGTGCCCTATAGAGTTGGTGGATTGCCGGGATGAGTGGGAGTGGCTCTGCGGCCATTTTCAAGACGAAAAATACCTCGTAAGTATAATATATATATATATATATATATATATATATTTCAATAATATTTAATCAAAATTTTTATATTTTAAAATAATATGTTAATTTTTTCATTAATTTGTTATAAATATCTAAACTAATACGTTTTTTTTATTCAACTGAAAAAAGTGACGGCAAACTTGATCAATCGGTCAAAGAAGAAACTTCTTCACCGCTTTGGCTCACGACGCTTCTCTTATAGGTTGGAGGAGCGATGTAAGGTAACTGTATATTTATTTTAAGTTTTCATTCTTTTTACTTTCTATTACACAAATGGTAATCTATGTTAACATTTTTTTTCTTCAGGGGGATCAAAATTTCCTGAGATTGACATGTTCAAGGAGGTGTACGTTTGGCCTGGGGATGAGCTGACTGAGTAGCTTTATGTAAGTTATTTCAATTTTTTAATATTCATTTAGTATTAATTTTAATTACATGTGTATTAAAATTAATTTGTTTATTTCTTTATGTAGTGAAGGGCCAGACCGTTCTAGAGGAGGTTGTTTCCTAACTTCCCATAGAGACCCCAATCAAGGAGGTGTTTACCCCTGAGGATGTTGGTTTTCAGATCATGACAGACACACTTAATCAGACTCTCGGTCGTATGCATGTGAATGTTCATCGAGGGCTTGGGAAAGCTTGCCTTCGAAACCTGTCTGCCTCATCCTCCAGGCAGAGAACAGAAGAGGTCGAATCACGGACATCTGAAGTGGCGGATCTAAAGACGTAGATTGCCACCTAGTAGTCTCAGCTTGCGCCCAAAACAATTTGATGAACCAAATTTGTCTCACCTTTCAAATCTCTGGCATTCGGTTCCTCGATGTTGAACCACCTCCAGGAACAACCTCCAAGCCCCCGCCGCAGTAGCTACGACTTCCTAGCCCCCCAACGCAATAGCAACACCACCAGTGGGCGATTGTGACATCGAAGACTACCTATTTTAGTTTTGTTTTAAATTGTTTTCAAATTTAAAAATATATTTTTCTCTTGTATGTACATTTTTAATAATTTTTCAATTCCATATATATTCTTCTTTACCTTTTCTGTTTTTAATTTCATTAAATTAATTTATACATAAAACAATATTATCAACATTTAAAAGGAAAAACTAAATAATAATTAAATAAAATTTATTTTAAAATCTTACTACGACGGCATCTATGTCCGTCGCGCAAGGATTTGGGGGTCGAACCTCGGTTTCGTCTCGCGGAGTATCACGCGCAACGAACACTGCTTCGTCGCGTGGAGTATCACGCGCAGTGAACACTGCTTCGTCGCACTTTGTTTCCCGCAACGACAACCATTTTCGTCACGAAGCACTTCCCTCCGTTGCGCAATGTGTGACGTCACGAGTTTTGCGCGACGATGTTTTCCCCGCGCAATGTTTCCGGCGACCATATTTGCCTTTACGCGACGGTTTTCCCTTCGTCATCCAAGCATTTATGCTTACTAGAGAAGATATTCACAAAGGACCCAGTAACCTTTGCTTTAAATCTCACAGATAAGTAACCAGCCATTGTTATGTTCATTAAAAAAGAAATAAATTATTAATATTCTATATATACTAAAGCTCAGTGGATGGGTACTGTTTATTAACAGTGCCTATCCGGTTTGATCCCTCATTTTATTCATGGTTTTTGGGCTTCGGTGGGATTGTGTAGTAAATTGTCTATTTTGCCCCTCTTTCAATTTTGTTTGCTGCTGTTGTTCCCGTTTGAAAGGTGCTTTTTGGTGTTTTTGGTTGAGCTTTGGCCACGTTGCGTTTTGTAGGAAAGATACTTCCAGCATCTTCCACTTTTTCTTCTCCTCTTCTTTTTTTCTCTCTGTTTTTCCGTTTCTCTTTTGCGTTTCTCTGTGTGTCTTGTTGTTTTCATCATGATCCGATCGTTTAGAAGGGTGGTTGGCCTGTTTTTTCCCACTGTTTTCCACGGAGGAATCGCAACGGTTTGGCTGCGTTGTTTGCTGTGTGCCGTTATTTTGTGCTTGGTTGGTAAGAAATTTTTTTTAATTGATTGTTGTAAAATTCAATTCCTGCTAAGTGTTTTCTTTATGTTTTCCTATTTTGCGTGTGGATCTTTTGTCTGATTTTGTTTTTGGTTGCAGGAAATGTTTATCTTCCAACTTTAGGGTTTTGTTGTGGGAGTTTGCAAACCCTTTCTGGGCCAGGTATATATTTTATCTTTGCACTGTGATTTTTTTGGGCTAATTTTTTTTTATTTGGGTTGTTTGATGGTTTGTGCTTTGATTTTTCTCTGAATGTTTAAAAGTCAGAGATGGCGATGGTTAGTTTTTGAGTTTCTTTCGCCGCCAGAAGCATTCGGCTCGACGATAAGGTCGTCAAGGCCCAAATTTGGGACACCACCGGCCAGGAAAGGTTCGGATCCACATTCTCTGTTTTTTTTTAAATCTTGAGCTTTTTTATTAGATCTTGGAATTCACATTTTCGTTTTTTTTTTCTTGGGTTTTCTTGGTTTCCTGAGAAAATTGGGGTTGTTTGGCTTATATTATATTGCACGAATTTAAGCTGAATTTTACTGGGTTTGTATTTGTTTTTGGAATCGGTCTCCAACAATCTTCGTGATCTTGACATTTTTTTTTTTTTTAAAGTAATTTGTCCACCCCTTACGAATGTAAAATTTTATTTTATTCTTTTCTTGATGGATATACTTTTGTTTGTAGGTTGATCATGTTGTTTCATTTTGTGAAACAGTGTAGCCTTCGTCAATCAAATGCTTTGCTGAAACATCCAATAAGAAGAATAAAATTACTATGGTAAGAAGCAACCTAATTTAAGAAATTTTATGTGATTCAATTTTTAAATTATAATTTTCTAAAAACCTTTTGTAGATTGCAGAGCCATTGGAGAGAGGACTTGCTGAGGACTTTGAGAATGTATATAAGCTACAGTGTTCGTTTCTGCAATGCAGGTTGAGTATAATTTCCTAGATTTGATTTATGCCTTCCATCGTGTTAAGTCGGTTAAATGTACATTTAATTTGTTTTTGGGGTTGAATAATGCCATCTGAATCTTGGGTTTAAAATTTTTGTAGCCTTGATTTGCACTTGATCCAAAGCTAATGCAAATGGATTTTTATTATTCCTATATATAAATGATGGCTGTTACATGGTTTCATTCATGTAAAGTATTACTGCTAATTAATTACAACTGTGTTAACCTTTTGTTTCAGTTGTAACTTTTTTTACTTTCTTTTTTTTTCTGGTGATCCAAATTGTTTTATTTGCAGTGACTGCTTCAAGGAAAATGTGCTCTTATGGGATATTCTATGTTCAAGTAATTATACAAATGAAGCACTGGGTTGACTGTCAATGGAGAATACTAGACTAGCCATTTTTGTATATCAATGACAAGGCATTTGACAATGTCTTTTCTGTAAGTTACATAAACTTAGACAACTTTGTAAAAATATTTGCTCCATTTTTTACTTAATGTTTATCTTAGTCTTTGGTTATTTATATGTTAAAAATATAGTCTATAGTTATATTTTCGCTCCTGCAACAACATGCGGGTAAAATTTACTAGTACTCAACTATTTATGAGCAACAGAGCAATTTTAATTTTTAGTCATCAAACAAAATCTTTACCGCTAATTAGATAATTCTTCCAAGTACGGAAACAAGACAGATTTGCACTCAAACAAGACAGATTCGCCCTCAAATAAGACAGATTCATGAAATATGCTATAGTAACGGCCCAAATATTTCAACACTGATAAACAGATCAACTTCATGTTTCACACATCCTACAACTGCATAAAATAGATCTCAACAATTCCAACTAAACGTAAAAGCTCTCAACTCAGAACAAACCACATACTAGCAAAATTCATGGAAAATAGTAAGTGTCAATTAACAAGATAGTCAAAAAGGCTTGAGGAGAAAGAGTCCCCAGCAGCGGCATCAGTTCTGCCCGGAATAGGTTCATTCTACTAATATATTTTATACCACAGAACACATACAAACAGATATAAGGGGTTTTGTAATTCCTGGACGGTTGGAGCCACAATTGTCATTCTAAAAGAGCCACTTTCTCAATTCTTAAATTAAAACCTGGACTCCAAGATTGTACGACCCTAATTTTCTTTCTTGTACGACCATAATTTTCACACAATTAACCGGAAAACCAATAGAGAAATTTATGAAAATTTGATAGGTTGCAATTGGGAATTGTTTTAACAACCCTAACAGCAATTCATGAAAAGTTTGGCCAGTAAACAATCAAAGGTGAAAACAATTTGCAACTTTCACAGGATTCTTACATATAGGATTATTGAATTGTATGGTAGTTTATGACTAATTGGCAGGTTTCATTTGGGAAAACTGTAAACAATTGCCAAAATTTAACCCCAATAATGGAAAACGAAATAAAGTTTGCAACTTTAGCCCAAGTGTAATAGGACTTAGCCAAGGATCGGTTCAACCTTGACCGGTGACGGTGGTGGTTATGGTGGTGCGAGGAGGAAGACAATCAACAGTAAAGAGGAAAATTATATTATCTATTTACTAAAACCCAAACCAAACGCTACTGTTCATTAATAGCAACGTGACGAAAATGGCCTCCAAATGTTATGCTGCCTGCGCTTTGTTTAGGCTTCTCTACATGAAAAGTCGATTATGCCCTTCCTTTCTAGGTGTCTCATCATCGCTGCATCTTTAGGACACTATTGTTTTTCACTCTTTTCTTCCGAATTGTCCTTCCATTGTTTTCGGTTCTATGGTTTTGCCGTCCTTCGCTCCCTCTTGCTATCTTCTCTGTCGGTCTCACTCACCTTCAAACTTGATCATTTTCTGGTGAGTTATTCGAATCTTGCATCTGACAGTTGTTTTTTTTGTTTTTTTGTTTTTTGTTTTTTGTTTTTTTTTAATTTTTTTATCTATGGGTTTTGTTTTGTTCAATTTTAAATGTTAAAAATTGAAAAAAAAATTGGGTGAAATTTTTAATTAGATTATATTATGGGTTGTATCAAGCATTGAATTGGGTTTGGGAGTTTTGATTTAAAGGGAGAGGTGGGGAGTTTTTTTTTGGGTGAAAATTTTAATTAGATTATGTTGTGGGTTTGAGAGTTTTGTAGCATGCTTATCCAAGCATTCAATTTTTCTGATAGACTTGGAAGGAAATCGGGTTGGAGGGTGGATATCCCAATGCAATATGATCAGGTTAGAGGGCGTTTGAAATTGAATGGGAGGGGAAGGGAGGGGTGTTCAGGTTTTGCAGATAGGACATTAGGGTGAGAGAAAAACAGGAGGGAAGGGATGGAAGAGAGATTTAGGTTTAGGGGTAGGAAAATAGAGGAAGGAAAGAAGAATATGAGAGAGGGATGGGCTGAGCTCATTTGGACTAATGTTTTTCAAATTGATTTGGGGATTTGTTTGGGTTTGGGATTCTCATTGGTGTCAAGAGGCTTAGTGCCAGAGAGTTTATGTTTTTTGCTAATTTTTATCATGTTCTTGGGATTTTGTGTGTGTGTATTTTCTTTTCATATTATATATATATATGTGTGTGTGTGTGTGTGTGTGTGTGTGTGTGTGTGTGTGTGTGTGTATTTTCTATTCAACTTTGGTTACCTATTTCTCTTTTTCATTTTAATTGTCGGATCGGATAAAACTGGAGTTCAATTTAAATTTGTCACATCTGGAAAGTATCTTACATCAAAGTTAAAAGAAGGAAACATCATAGTCGCAAATAGAACATCAACTTCAGGCTGGAAAACATTAAAATAAATATTTCATCCATTAATTGACAGTAAAAGTTTTCATTTTCAATGTATTTATTAGGCTTGATGTCAATGAAAATGAAACTCAGGTGATAGCTATTTTGAAAACATTAGGTAGTTTGAACACGTTTGAAATCATAAGAAAACTCGAAGATTTCAGCCAACTTCAAATCAAAGCACCAAATAAATTCTTCTTGCATGTGATGATTAATGTTCCTAACTTCCTTAGTTGTATAAAGACTTGGTAGATATGAATTTATGCTTACTTATGTGTTTCACTATTTCTTTGGTATATAGATAAATATTTGTGAACAGTCTTCAGCTTCTATCACTATCATGCTCAAACCCATGGTAAATTCTTATCAATTTACTTTTAACAGTCAGGTCATTGGCAATCAAATATTGTTTTTCAACTTATGCTTGGTTTACTCTTCTTTTGCAGCGTATTTTTTTCACACATTCAGTCTTCAGTAGATGTGCTAAGGAATTTCCGCAAGTGGCATTGTATCAAATCAAATTATCATCACACTTTGGAATAGCTGGAGGTAATGGGAAACCTCACTTTGTATATACATGCTTTACAATTTGTGGAAAACCAAATGACTCCTAAAAATGATATTAGCAAATATTTTGGGACTAATATATATTTCATTAACATGCTTCTTGCGGTCTTGGAGTTATACCAGGATGGGTGGTTTACCCTTGGGTGTGGGTTGATGGTTGTACACATTATATTTGTGTAATGATAATTATAAATAGCATCTTATTTCGTGGATGAATTTAATTCTACTCTTCGTTTAGGCATTTAAGCTGATGCAACTCTAAAATTAACATCTTGATAGACTAGAAGTAGATATCTGTTTTGTATTCTCCACACTTCTGTCTAACTTCTTCTTGAGTGATAGTTCAGTTAATTTCTTTTTACTTTCTTGCAGGTTACATACATATGGTTTATATAGAGGAATAGTTTTTGGTGATGCGAATTTTCAGGTATCTGCAATAATGAGGATGCAAAGTAATAGGTTTCTCATCTTTTGATTTATACTAATTTCTTATTGTTTCATAAATTACTAATTATACGACTGATTATATTTATATTTTATAAGTTCTTCAGCTTTTTTTTGTTTTTTGGGGGGGGGGGTGCAAATACATTACCAATTTTTCAAACGGGTTTCTTATCCTCGCCAGATCCTCTTTGTGGGGATCCTGGGAATCCTCAAATCATATTTGTTTATCGCACATAGTGCAATTAGAAATCATTGTAAATTTTTTATTTAAAATTGAATATAAATAATACCTGACAAAAACTGACGGCACGATGCACGATGAACGGATGTGATTGGAGGATCGGGCGAGGATCCTCTTGGGAAAAAAAAGGAGGATTGGTCTTTTTGTTTGCTGAGAAAAAGAGGAAATTTAGGGAGACAGATAAGTTATATGAACAAATTAGCATGGTTCATCCTAATGCTATATAAGTTAGGTTGTTGATTTGTTTCCTCAGTGTTCAGTTTTTTTTTTTTTTAATTTTTTTTATTTATTTATATTTCTGTTTTGTGTGGTTTTGTGTTATGTGATTAGAGGTTCCAAAAGAGAAACATGACTTATTTTATTTGGTCAGAGGAGAGAGGAATTCAAATTTGGCTTTTCCGATGCCATAAGAAGAAATTATGTCGCAGTCCATCTCGCAAAGCCTTCTCTCTCGCTGGTAACTCCCAATTGTTCATCAATCTTTGCTCTTCAATTCACTATCTATCTCTTATCAATTTTATTTTAGATTTTGTGCTTAAACCTTCATGGGTTTTAATGGGTATTTCAAAATTTTTTTTCTGCCCCTTTCCCTTTTTCCCCATTTTTGTCCCTCTGTCTCTCCCTCCCATCTCCCTTTTCTCCCCATTTTTGCCCCTTTTTTTTTTTTGTTACTAGTGTCTCCCTCCCCTTCCTTTTGTTTCTCTCGTTTCACCTCTGTACAATGTCCCCTCTCCCATCCCTCTCTTTGTATTTATTTTTTCTTTTTTCTTCAAATTTGGTTCCTGTATTTTCTGGGCAAATCACAGTTGGTCAAGAAAAATCACTCAGAGTCACTGCACCAATGCTAAAGTTTTCAATCTTGCTGTCGGCGGAAGAATCTGGATCACCATGAGACCCGTTTTTGCCATCGTTCAGGTCGACCCAGATGGAAAAAGACACCAAATCATCGACCCAGATGCCAAAAGGGCGCTGGGTTTACGGGACGATGAAGGGCTGATGCTGCTCATGCGGGTTTGAGCGACGCTGCTTGCAGAAGAGGGAGACGGGACTAGCAATCCCGTGGTTTTTAGGGGTCTCACTAAGACCTCTTAGTGAAGCCTTTAGTGTAGGTGAGTCTGGGCTAGTCTCATTAAGACTAGTCCCGCATGATAACAAACATCAGACTGGACTAACTATTAGTCTATTCTAATCCAAGGACAGTTAGTGAGGGCAAACAAACGCCCCCTTAATGAACTACCTGCCCAAATAATACCACCACTTGACGATAACAGTTACCTTTAAGCATAACACATCATCTCCATAGTAGAGCTTGGCAAGCTCATCCTCCACCGCTATGGGCCACACAAATTCCCCATCATCATTCTCTACACCTATGGTAGCTTGGCGGTACCCCTAGCATTCCCGCCCAACTGCTGCATATCACAATATCTGCATGCAAAAATTGTTATTATTAGTTTATTTTCCATTGAGTTTAAAGAGAGAATAATTCTTTCATTAGATATAATATAGGTGTAGAAAATAAGTTGGGTGTAGAAAGAAATTATATGAGCTCAAATAAAATTTCCCAAAAAGAAATACCTGTTGAGAGGGAAAACAAATGGATGGAAGATGAGATGGGTAATTGTTGGACACTGTCAGAGGCCGACGATGTGATTTTAAAGGAGGAGATGATGAAATTGTTCAGCACAGTGAGTGAGTACGGAGCAAGGCTCTGATTAAACTAATAAACAAACTAGATGTAGTACACACAATTTAAACTTTTAAAAAGAATTAAATTAAATTTACGTAAAAAAAGGGTAATAGACAAAAAGTCCAATTTTCTTAATCTTGGGACATAAATAAAATTTTTCGAATATGCACACAGTATACACATGCCATACACATGCCATACACAATAATAGGAACGAAATAGGATTTTTCATACACCTCGAAATGACCTAATTTCCCTTGTATTTAAATGGGTTAAGTTGTCAAACCCAGTCAGCATTTGGACCTCCTTGTCCACCCCATTTCCGACCGACGCAAAGTTTGGAATTTGTTCTATATATTTTGGAGGTTTTGTACTGTGCATTGGCACATCCTTTCAAAAATTTTGAAAAAATTGTTTCCATCCCAGCCTTTGCACATCCTTTCAAAAAATTTCAATGGCAAAATAAAAAATGAGGTACGCTTTGAAACGAAATTTCATTATTTGAGCCTAGATTTTGGAAAATTGGGAATTTTGGGTTTTGGGTGCAATTTAGTGTTTTGTACTGTAAAGTTTTTTTTTTTTTTTTTTTAACTTTTTTAATATTAATATTTTTATATATTTTTTTATTTTAATTTGTGATGTGCATGTGGTTTGGATGTCGGTGGAATTTAGTTCATTGAAATTTGTTCATCAATTCGTGCATGTCTATATGTTGGGCACGCTTGAATTTGGTTCATGAATTGGTTGAATTTGTACGTACTATATGTATATTCTGTGCATATCCTTTTGATATTGTTGGAAATAATCGATTGAATTTTGCTCATGAATTGGTAGATACTATGTGCATATTATGTGCATGCGTTGATGCTGGGCATACTTGGTTGTATTTGGTTGAAGAACTTGTTTAATTTGGGCAAACAATATGCATATACTGTGCATATCATATGTGCATGTTTATCTTATTTAATTGATTTGCTTATGTTGAAAATCTTGCAGGTTGAAAGTCAAATCTTCATCTCCACCAGAACTTGTGTGTCCGCCGGATGACGTGTTTCCTGCTACCATCTCCTATCTATCATACACCTTGGGGCGTCTGGGTAATATTAGAGGCTGATTTTCAAATGATTTATTGAAAAAATTTGAGGATTCATGTTTCGACCATTTGGTTGATGTGGACTGTGTTGACTTATTTAGGCATCTCACCCACTAGAATGAGTGACGATTCCTTCATTTTTAGGGAACATGTCGTGACTTTCTGAAGCCACAAATTCTATTTGGTGACCAGACTCAGTTTCGAAGAACTCTCCTAAAGAAAAGGAAGATGAATTTTGTCATAGAGACATCGATTTAGGGGGAAGAAGAAGATAACCTTGAAACGATTGGATGATCAATTCAACTTGTGCCAAAATCTAGAAGATTTGTACAAGTTCGACCTACTGTACTTCGTTCACTTTGTTGTTTTGGGCAAGGAGAAGGACTCTGCCATTAACTACCACCTGCTTCAGTTGGTAGATATGGAAGAAAATTAGGAGACATATCCCTGGGGATTCGCATCATTCTAGGTGTTGATGCCAAGCATATCTGTTGTTGTCACCACAAGGTTGTAAAAGAAAAAAATTGTAGAGAAACTGGGGGCTGCAATCTGGGACTCCAATGGAGGGGGTTTATCTATGCTTTTTAGGTAATTTCCCTTTTATTTTGTTGTTATAAGTTGAATGAACTTTTTTATTCGTTCATTGCAACTTATTTACTTTATTGCTTTAAATTTTGGATCTAGTTGTTTGAAACTTTACCGTATTTGAAGTCCAAAAACTATGCCCGGATGCGAATGGAGAACCCTCAGTTCTTGCCCCGAATTTGGCATTGGGACACCAACTTAAATCAGTCCCATCACAAACTGAATAGCGGTTTTTTCTCAACACTCGGTACGTGTTTGTTCCAATTTTAATAAACTTACTGAATTTTTATTACCAATTGCTTGTAATTACGTATGCAACACTGATTTTGTCAAATGCAGGTTGTTGTCCAGTCGATTACTCCGACCGAGGATGAAAAGAAGGAGCCTTACTGGAACATCATATTTGATGATGTTCAACCTTTTAGGGATGCAACACCAGATGATGAAAGTAAAGGTGTTGCAGATGCTAATCACAACACCAAGGCCATTCATTCATTCGAACCGAAAGGGAAAGCGAAGAAGTGATACCACACACGTGTGGGAGTGTTGCCATCATCGTCCCCGTTTAGTGATGAGTAAATAAATTCGTAAATTGTACTTTCAATTTAGATGCTTGTACTGTTTTTGAACAGATACTAGTTTCAGTGAAGTTATGATATGAAATCATTGTTTTTTTATATGCAGGATTATGAGTTTGTTTCTAATCAACAGTTTGAAGAATTTTCAGTGATGATGGATGTCCAGTTGAGGATAGTTATAGAGGAATTAGCGGCCGACCGGTGTGCCCGAATAGAGTTGGCTGCCAAGGTTAAGCGTGTCATAGGCGACACAAATGGTAAATCGTTTGAGAAGCCCTCGACCTCTATTAAGTTGGTAAGGTTAGAGCGGGACGCAGATAATGTCCCCAAGGATGAGAAGGTCAACAATTCTCCTAAATGCCCATCGGGTTATGAAGATCTCACTACACTGTCCCCTCAGCCTGATACCTCTACTGGGGAAGGGAAGTCGACTCTGGGAAAAGACATAATCGAAGCGACAGCCCCCGGTGCAAATTTTCCTACTTTTGATGTCGACTTGCCGGAGATAATTGAGGCTGAGAATGCAAATGATGTCACCCAATCACTCATGTGTATATTAGAGTTTAGAATGGATGGTGAGTTGGGAGAAGGGCAAGTTTTCTATCTTGGAAATGAAGACAAGGACACGGAGGTTAGCGAGCATAGTAGTGACACTGAGGAATCTGTCAACGTGAACGAGGACGTTGGTTTCTCTGATTTCGAGCCCATTGTTGGTAAGGGATTGCGGCAGAAGTGTAAAGGAATGCAGCTGGTGCACTCTTTCATTCCTCTCTAATCCTACAAAAGAAGGAAAATTGGTGATAGTCAGGCCGGTGAGGATTTTGTTGTTTCCCTGGATCCCATGTGGGTCATCCCAAAGCTGGATCTAGAGGTTTTAGGGCTGGTTTGGTATTGCTGTGCTTTGAAAAAAAGCTGCTTCTGCTGTGCTGTGAGAATAAGCAGCTGTGAAATAAAGCAGCAGAGTGTTTGGTAAACTTTTTTGTAAAAGTGCTTTTGAAAAAAAAAAAAAAGCAGTATTAGAGTGTTTGGTAAATTTTTATGTAAAACAGATGTGAAAAAAAGCCAGTTTTTCAAAGCTGGGTTTTGCAGCTTCTTGTTTTTGGCTTTTTTTCACCCAAAACTGTGAAAAAAAGCTGAAGCTGAGTGTTTATCAAACACAAAAACAGCTCCCAGCTTTTTTTTATAGCAGCTTTTTTCAGAATCACCTCAGTACCAAACCAGGTCTTAGTCAACGTCCTGATGCATTGGGCGGGTTCATCCCTAACAACCTATGGTCTTTTTTCTATACCAACGTTAGATTGGACTTATACAAATTAGGTACTGTGGGTATAGATTTTTTTACCATACCTTTAGTCCAAGGGTATTCTGAACAGTAATGTAAGTAATTATTCTTCATTTGTAACTAGTTTATGTTTACCACATTATAAGCGAGTACAAGAGTTTAATTTTACCTTTTACAAGGCACTTGACCTTGGATTTAGCACATCAATGTCGACCTTTACCTTTTGATGAAGTGATTGATGGAACGTCTTATAGATTTCGAGGAGTGGTGGATAAGTGCTGACTTTTATTTTTGTGTAAATGTTATGTTATTATTGTTACCCTCTATTTCGTCTACTTATGTTCCTAATACGTTTTTGCACCCCATTTACAAATAGTCAGACATGTCCTACGTTTTTGTTTTATGTGGGAAAATCTGAAATTGCGTTGCAACGCATCGATGTAGGAAAAAATTAAATAGGAATATGCCCAATTTGAGACCTTTGTTGCAGGAAATGGTAAGGGCAAGTCAAAGGCAAAGGCAAAAGAAGCTTTGATTTTTACACCTTCGAAGCACTTAATGATGGTCGTCTCAGCCGATGCAAGTGCAACGCCACTAGGGGTGGGCAAACGGGTATAAGAACCGCGAGTCGAGGCGGGTAATCAAGGTTTAGGGCAGGTACGGGCCAGTTCCAAAATTTTAATAAGAGAAACAGGACAGGGCGGGGGGATGAAATTTTAGGGGCAGGCAGGTTCCAGAAGTATAGAAAAACGGGTACTCGGACTGGCCCGTTTGTAACAAAACAAAGCCTATGTATTGGGCTATTTTATTACCAAACAAAGCCTAAACATTGGATTGTTGACATTAATAAACAAGGGCCCAAACTCCAATATTAAACCTATGCCCACAACCCACACCTCCCAACGCCTAATATCCCAAAAACCCCAAGACCTAGAACCTTCCATCATCTCCTAGAACTTGATCAATAAGCAGTTCCCCTCCTCTGCAAACTAGCTCTAGTGTTGTCAGAGACCTAAATGGCTAACTCTCAACCGCCTCTTGATTGAGAAAATCATCCCGCCTTCTAAGACCACTGCCAGCATTCTTCTCCCCGAGTCCTCCACCAAGGTAAATTCGATGACATCATCTTCTTATTCGCAAAAATTTATTTAGGGTTTAGGATTTTATCTTGATTTGAATTTGAACGGTTGTGATTGGTCCAATCGGTGCAGCTAAACTCAAGGAAGGTGGTTGCTGTGGGACTAGGAACCAAGGACAAAGCCGAGAATTTGATGTTGTTGTAGATGTAGCCGTTGATGGTGTTCTTGTTATCAACCAGAAGCGGTGTCAAGTCGTCGCTAGCAGTGTCGTCGACTCGTCATGGGTCATTCAATCTTTACGAGCAGCCTTTTTGGGTTACCCTCGCTACTATAGGACTCGTGGGTACCTGTAGGAACCGGTCCATTTCAAAAGGGTTGAGTTAGGTCCGGATCTTATTTTGAAAAATCCAAAACTTGCCCCGCCCCGTGTTATTTACAAATGGGTTCAGCCCGATTCCTTCAATTTTGGGCCTGGCTCGACCTGTGCCCACCCTTAGAAGCCACACACTCATGCATGGAATAATGTTGACCATTCCATGTCACGTGAATGACGACCATTGGATGTTGGCTGATGTCCATCTTGTATGCCGCACGATCACGATTTAAGATTCACATTTGTCAAGGTTGGGGTAAGCAAAAATGAAGAAACAACTTGCTCATAATACCCTAACTTCTAAAGGCGGCGAGATTTTAGGCTGCTAAAAGCGATTTGAAGCTAACGTCGAAAGCGATGGATAAAGCATCTAACATTCAAACAAGGGCCAACTATGGCCAACAAAACAACGGGTACGTTCCTTTCATACTTATCTCTAACTTAATTGTAAATGTTTTAAATATCTAGTATGTTGTAGCCTGGAGTTATTCTTTTCTAGTAAGGCGGACTGCAGAGGTTTCTTACTAAAATTCACTAACTACTTATCATCGAGGTTGGACATTGACCACGTACAACTTCAAAACATGCCTTTTTTTCCAGACTCAAGCTTACCATGGAGTTCATCAGAGGTCGTGCATTTGTGTGAAGGATTATGTGGACACCATGTATTTCAGTAGTTTTCTTGTTAGAACCACATTTGGGTTACCATGTATAGTTACGAGAACCTGTTGATAGGTTGTGTCAATGATAAACATTGTTGTATGTGGTTGTTATCAAGGTATATGTTGTTCAATTTGGTTATGATGAATGCTTGTATTATTATGTGTACAAGAGATGGAAAATAAAGAGGTTGAATTCGCAACAAAGAGGGAAGAATCTTATAGGGTAAAGGTTAACAGCCTTTCTCAAGCTAGTTATGTCCTAGGAGTTATGCGTCTTAAGTTTAATGATGCACAACTTGCTGATTTTAGGGCCTAATGATTTGGACGCTTAAAGAGTGTCGATAGATTAGCCTTGAATGGGTAGCTGGTGCATGAATTGTTGATCCATACAGTGGCAAATCAAGGGGTGAACGACCTAAAATGACTCATATATTTAATAGGCTACGAGGTCACCCGGTTCACGAAGAAGGACTTTTGCCTCATTACGGGGCTTCGTTGTGACGAGGCTTATGATTTAAAGTTTGAGCCTTCCAACATTAGGCTATTGATTAAGTATTTTCATCAAAAGCTTGCTTTTGTTGGAGATAGTAGCAAAGGTAAGCGTAAGGGTGCGAATGGCAAAGGTAAAGCGATGACCGCCCCCAAGAAGCTACCAAAAAAGGTTTTAGTGACATGTGCCGAGCTTGAAGTAAGGTTTAAAGAATGCGAGGATGAGGATGATGCATTGAAGATAGGTCTGGTTTACTTCGTCGAGGGGTGTTAATAGGGACGACGTGTCATGTGGGTGTGAATCTTGAGTACTTGGACCTCGTAGAGGACACATATAGGTTCAACACTTATTCATGGGGTGCGATATCATTCGAACAGCTACATGACAACCTCTGTTTTGCTGCTGCTAGGAGAGGGAGAAGAAGAAGGGATGGTGATGCAGAAAGAGATGGAGATGAGGAAGAGGAACAACTGAGGGGAAGTAAGAGGAAACAGAGATCCGGATGGGGCTGCAAAGGGTATAGTGATGCCTTTCAGGTATATATTGTTGGTTTGATTGAGTACAAATAAAGGTTAAATTGTTGTGATTATGATGAATACTAATTCTGTGTATGTACAGGTGTGGGCATACGAAAAAATTGCCCAACTTGAGAAGCCACTATGATATTGCAAGATGATTAATCCGGTAGCCATCCTAAGAATTCTTTAGTAGTCGACAATGAATAAGCAGCCGATTCATGAACAGGTCCGGATGTGCATAACTGAGATCTAAAAGGTATGACCTTATTTCAAAAGTTATGAACTTTATGAAGGATTGTGAAAACATTTGAATATTTGTGTGAATTGTGAATGTTTATGAATACTTATTTTGAGAAATGTAATAGTGATGACTGGCGATAAATGACAGGTGGTGAAGATTCGGAAGATAGAGCCCACTGAAGTAGAGAAGAACTCAGGCTATTGGACATAGGGTGATAATGCTGATGTCGAGATGCCATAAACCCTAACTCCATATACAAATGAAGTTGGAGAGCTTAAAGTACAAATTAAGGAGTTGAAGGTGGTTGTGGGGCGTTTGGCTCACGAGAAGGATATTTTGCAGAGGAATGTGTTGAAGAAAGTGGAAGAGTTGACAGAGGAAGTGAAGGCATTGAGGAAGGAAGTCAAGGAAAAAGAATAAGAAGAAGATTGTGGTGAAAGTTGTAAAGGTAAGGGTTAGAAGGTCAAGGGTAAGCAAAACATGTCCCAAAGAAAGGTATCAAAAATGTTTCAGTGACTTATGCAAAGCTTGAAAAAGATTTTCAAGAATGCAAAAATGAGGACAATGCGTTCAAGCTGGGGCTATTATACTTTGCTGAGGGTGTCTTGATAGGGGTGAAGAGTAATGTGGCTATTAACTTAGAGTGCTTTGAGCTCGTAAAGGACATGGATAAATTCAACAATTACTTATGGGGTGCAATTTCTTTTGAACAACTACACGAATGTTCCTTGATAATTCTGGACTCACCATTGACTCATCCCCTGGACCATATTTCTTGATAATTCCTTGTTGAGGGAAGCAAAAGATTAGATCATCCTTTATGCCTGGCAATGTAAGCCATAAACCCTTAACACCCTCCTCCGGCAGCATGTTCGAATCATCCCCGAACATCTTATTCACCATGAACCAACTGACATCCTTATCTTCCTGATCACATCCACAATTCTCTACTATACATCTCCCACAATAGAAGCAAACCTTGAATAGATTTTCGTAATTGATGAAAGTTAGCAACTCCTCATCATCGTTGACCACTAGAACCTGCTTGAGTGGTAGATGAACATCCACATTTATTAACAACCTAATGGCCATTGCATTCAAGGAATTAATATACGCATCATCAAGCCTTATAAGCCAGTTAATGGGTCGAGTGATGTTATTCATGATTTCTACCTCCCTAAACTGCATCGGTATTCGAGGGATTTGAACACACATCCTCAAGAAAGATATAGGGTTTGATTCCCTGAAGTCTTCCATCCACTTTCCAAGTGGAAAATTTGGCCCATCACATACCAAAGATGCCTCTACAGCACATACTCCACCTTATCTTCATCAATGAACTCTAACTCAAACTAATTGTTGTTGAAATAATCCACAAATAAGGTGTTTTTAACACCTTTAGTCCAAGATCTAGCTAGTTCCCTATGGATGACCTCACCTTTCTCGGGTTTCCCCAGTACTTTCCTCATCAACACCCTTGTTTTTGCTTGTTCCATGTTAATGGTGGACATGATGTTGGTGTCAACCCTTGTGACACCCCTTTCAATTGTGAACTTATAGTTTTCACTTTCGACAACAAGAGGTTCCCTGCGGTTAGGAAGTGGGAATGGGTTTGCCCAGCTAAAAAGCCTGGGCATAGAGATTGATCTTCTAGGGAAGGAGGAAGTTGCACCAAGTTGCAAGTTATGAGCCATTCCTACCGTGAAACAGTAACTTCCAGTTTGTAGTTAAGGGTTTGAATGAAGAGGTAGGAAGTGTGGTGATGTGATGCGAGGACCAATAAATATAGGTTTATGATTGCGAATGCCGCATTACGTGTGAAAATATTGTAGTTATGTGTGTATCTGCAGTAAGTAGCATTTATTCCCACCACTGGCTTTCCTAACTTGAGTGTTTATGATGAAGTTGTCCGTCTAGTACTCTTTGAATAATGGGTTGTGAAATGTTTTGACACTAAAGCCGACATATATGGCTTTGGAAACTGGAAAAGAAAACCCAAACATGTTGATGTGGGAGACTATGATTAGTCCCCATTGGCAAAACCAAACCCCCTCTTCCCAAACACTTGATTGAACACGTGGGGGGCTATGATTTCCATATTGACAAAACGTTTGTATTGCAATATCCTTCCATTGCATTACAGCCTAAAATTATAGATGTGGTTACGTCATGGGAATCCCACATGGCATTACATGTCTAATAACAAAATTTTGAAAAAATAAAGCATAAATGTGATATGAAAAATATGTGGAGACGCTCGTGATGACATCTAGTATGATATGATCGGGTTCATATGCCAACATTGGGGTGTGAAACAATCAAAACGGTCATGAATAGTGATTCAACAAAGATAAGTCATTGTTTTCGAAAAAAATACAAAAGATATATAAAGCATTGAACTTGAAAACCTTAACCCATCGTGCAAAAATCAAAGTGATGAAAACTAATTGTTAAATTTAAATTTTATGTGGATGCCGTCATGGTAATTGCCGTTAGGGTTTATGGGCCTTTATCTTTGTCAAATTTCATATTTTGATGGATTGTGAGAGATGAACGGTTTGGATGGTTCACATAATGTTTGAAACCGATCATAGTGTACTTTTTTTTTTTAAATTTTTTTTTATTGCACATGCAATTCCATGTGGCATCCCCATGAGGCCGCCACGTGCATCATTTTAGGTGGCAAATCCGAGCGGCAAATCAAAACTAAGGGGGACAGTTTCCCTCATAATCTCTTGGTCTTTGCACACTCTCATAAAAATGAATTTTAATCCCATCTTATCACCAAAACCCCCCTAAGTGTATCCCACTTATCTCAACCAACCCCAAGCCTCTCTCTTAAGTCCTCATAGCTTTGCAGTTTCATTAATTGCACTAAATCATGGCAACACCACCCAATTCACCTCCATTCCAAATCAATACACCAACAAGATTTGTAACTCTATCCTAAATCCTATTAAATACACCAACATCCATAACTCCTCCTCCAATTAATACCCCACCTCCCAAAACAAATCCATCATCTTTAATACTCCAAATGGCAATTGTGTTCGACCTACTCCAAACTCCAAATCTCAGCATCCAATCATTATGGATACTCCCACTGCCAAAGAATCAAACAGTGGCAAGAAATGGCCATATTCAAAGCCAGGTGCTGCTACGCGTCTTTACAAGCGTGTGTTTTCAGGTAGACATATCTCAACACAGTGTATTTATTTTGGAAGAGTACACACCTTGAGTTGGAAGGCAAAATCGAACGTATTCGAGGGGAGTTTATTACTGTTGAAAAGTGGAAGCGAGACTTGAAGACGGATGCAACAAGGTTGCTATCCGGCATCCACCACATGAAACACTTGAATGAAAATTATCCAATAGATAATTCAAAAGAGCGCATCTACACAAAGGATTGAAATGAGGAAGAAACATGTTGAGCACAAGGGGTTAATCCTATGAAGTTTTATGCCCAACTTGTGCTGCCCAATGATCAAGAAATTCTTCAAGTAGCCATACACGAGTCCTTGGCTATGGTAATGCTTCACCTATTTAAGTTCATGGGGTTGGGATGAGTTCATGTTTTTTGAAACATAAATGTTTGTAAAATGTCTTCATAATTAGATGTGGGAGTGGGATGAGTACATATTTTTTGGAACACAAATGTTTGTAGAATGTCTTCAAAAATTGGATATTGGAGTGGGATGACTACACGTTTTTTCGAAAACACAAATGTTTGTACACTTTCTTCAACATTGGATGTGGGAGTGATCACATGTTCATGTGTACTACCAAGTTTTTATCTCACTTTAGTGTTTGAAAATGTATTTTCTAGTACTTGAAGGACCAAATTGATAAGACAGCCTGAGGGCAGACATTGGTCTTCATAAGTGCTCATAAACACACATATACAAAACCGTCAAGTTTTTTTGCCTATTAAATGTGACAGTATACGAACTCAACATTTTGTTGCCACCATAACACATTCTTAATGTCGTTAGAGTAAAAGGTTTAGGACTTCGAAGGATTTTTTATGAATAAGAAGTTGAAAACTTAGTTCCTGACAGCCTGAACACCATTGTTCACAAGCCATCATATACCTACAGTAGGCAATCATGAATCAGTCAATTCCATCCCGTTTTTGTTGGTGTTTGTCCACAATACATTCTTAATGTAGTTACACAAAAAGGGTAAGCAATTGGAATGAGTATTGCTGACAAACTAGCTGTACAGAGACAACCAAATTCCATCCATTTATGGCTTGCTGTGCCATTTATTGACATCTAAATTGATCATATATAAAATACAGGCAAGAACAATTTAGTAGCCATGCTTTAGGCACACATGTCATGGCTCTCTCGGGGAGTGATAATGATTTTGATGATCTGATTGATCAAGTTGCAGAATCAAATGGAAAATTTTATGCCATCAATGAGTGGCATTAGAAGTGCCTAAAAAAGGAGTCCACATTGGTTGCATTACAACAACAGTTGAATGAGGCATCGTGCAAATCAGCAAAGTACAAACGCCAAATACATAGCCCAAAGCGTAAGTGTGAAGAACTAGTAGAAAAAGATAAGAAAGATGTACGTCGTAGGTCTATCTATTCATGGAAGATGAAGCAGCTCCAAGAAGAGTGTGACTCCATTTTCTGTGATGGGTTTGAGAAATTTTGTTCTTATCTTCATCGGGTTCGATGTGGATATGATCGGTACTACATTATGGCCTCACAAGTGAAAGGCATTGGCAGAGATGGTGATGAGTACTCTGAACACAAGTACGTGAATACAGCTCACAACACACCAACGGATGCTTAACCTCAAATCTCCCTTCCTATATATTTTCTCCCATCCTAATTATGTTCATTTTTTAGGGACTTTTGTAACTATATCATAATTTCAAGCTTAAGTAAGTCTTGCAAGTATAAGTTTCATAGACATTCCTATGTATTCACAGATATTCATACGTTCTCATAACATGTCACCCGTAGTTGATCACACATTCCATCACTACTATGACCCACACAAACTTTTAAAAAACAATTGTGGCCACAAGTAAATAATAGTTCATCCCCCTGCAAAATTAACACATCATGCATACAAAATGTATAACCACAATTTAATTTTTACACCCTTTTTAATGGTTATTCACTGTATATTCGTAAAATCATCTAGCACTTCCAAATTACCGCCCGTAAGTTCAGTGTTACTGCTTTGGATTGACATTGAATTAGACTTAGGGTTAGCAACTTTGATGAGTGCATATTTTACTATTTATTTTATCCCAAAAACTACATTATCTTGTTATATTTTGAATTTAAATTAAAGGAATAACACGATTTTATGTCTTTATAATTAAATTAATGAGTTGGAAAAAATCATGTTATAATTCCTTAGTTTTAATTTAATCATGTGATTTCTTTTAATTTAAGTGCCCGTGCCTTTGGTTGAAGTATGTAGGATATTTGGCTTCAGAATATACAAGTGGCTTAAATTGACTTCTTATAATTTATTTGCAAGTCACGAATGAAATTAGATGGTGAAGTTTCTAACACGTGATTTACTATGGCTTACCCTTGTTATTTCTTTTGCATGACTGACACACCTCTTCAAATTGTCAAAGAAAAAGGAATATTTGGCTTTTGGTTTTCATCAATTGTCATGGGATTGATCTCTTAGAGCAAGTCCAGCAGGGGGAGTAGCCCGATGGACCCGCACTTGCATAGGAGCCAATAGCCCTAGCAATCAACTTCAGCCCATGCGAGCTTCAGCGCAGGAAGGGGTTCGAGTGACAGGCCTTGCACGAATCGATGGCCCAAGAGCCTGAGGTGGGGGTGATGCAACGATGACGTTAGGGCGACGTTAGCCATGTTTCAGATTTTTTTTGCGTCGGGCATATGCATAACACACGCGCGTGGGGGCATGTCCTCGATAGGTTTTCAGACACTAGGGCTCGCGGCGTAGATTCTGAAATGTTACCGTTGCCTGGGACACGTGGCTTCTTCTCGTCCGTTGGATTTCAACCGTTACTTTTTATGGATTGTTGGATTCCCAACGGTAAAAAAAAATTCAAACCTTCATTAATTTCAGCCGTTGGATTTGAGATCAACGGTCCACATTATTCGACTTTATAAATTAAAAAAAAATAACAATAAAAAAATCTAAAATATTACCGTTGTGCCACGTGGCATAATCTGGATGGTTGGATTTCAAAATTTTTTTAATCCAATGCCAGAAATTAATTGTGTGAATAAAAAATGTAAAAAATTAATAAAAAAATGAATTTAAAAAAAAAGAAAAAATTTACTTTTTCATAAATACCTTTTCATTATCTTCTACCTTACACCACAATTTCATATTTTCTCAAATACTTTCAACCACATTCCAATCTTTTTTTCAAAGTTTCAATCCAATTGGTTTCCAACAAAATGACTAATGATGTAGGTACGAATTGGACGCTTATTGAAGATGTTACGTTGTGTTCTAGCTGGGTTGAAGTTACTCATGATTCAATTACGGGTAATGAGATGCAATTACGAGAAATGTGGAGTCTTATTCATACCAATTATCTTGAGAAAATTGGTGGGAAAAGAACCAAAGAATCGATGTCCACTCATTGGAGAATATGAAGGATATATTTGTAAAAACCAGTTCATTTGAGCAACATCTATGCATGCAATTAACAATTAAAAGGTGGAATCATGCTTTTATGCACTCAAAAACAAAACTTTACCCATGAAATTCAAGGCCCAGTGAGTGTGGTGAACCAAGACTCAACTCAAGAACAAAGTGAGTTGAGAAATATTGTACCTTTGTTGATTCCTCTTTGCATAAGCAAAGGCTAATCGCCCAAGAGATAGGGCCTTCATTCCTTACTTCTTAGCTCCATGGATTTCTTGGATGAGGATGGTGGAATGGATTCTCCAAGTTCCCAAAATAGAGAACCTCTAAGTCTCCACACCAAGGAAGATTGCTAGCTAAGTTCCTCTACGGTGGATGGCCTTCATTAGAGAAGAGAGAGCTTTTTGTTCTTTGTTCTTCTCTTAGAAAACCCTAAGGATGAAATGGCTATAAAGCTGCCATTATACCACCTCACAATGGAATGGCAAACTTGCAATTAAGGCAAGTTCACTATCCCTCTCTATATGCCTGGCCATTAAGGGTTCATTGGGCTTTCAAGCCCTTTATGTTTTCAAGTTGTCATACAACTTGAGTTAATGGGCTTGACATTCAAATCCCAGTGGGCCTTGTGGCCTAAAACTAGCCCGAGGTCTATAACGAACATATTCGTTTGATTAATTAACATATTAATTGATCCTAGCCATAAATAATTAAACCATTTAATTATCCTTACTTATCTCCATTGTTTCTTCAATCTCTACCTTACTCATTGTACGATCCATTAGATTACTTTTAGCGAGGCAGTGGGCGATTAGAACTCTTCAAATTGATTGTGAATTGAAACTTACTTTCAATTCTCCCTTTAGTGATTACTCACCTTTAGGGCTTCCACAAAGCATGAGTGACACCTAGCAGTATGTCATAGCTACCCAAGCTAATCAGAAGAGATGGAGAACTTATTCAGTTTAAGATTAAAATGCAATACGGTCTTTCTCTAATACAATACTCTTGACCACACTGTTTGGTTTGATAGTTTATTCATGGCTACTATCCAGTGTGATTCTCTTACTTATATGATTACCTTGAATGTAATTTGGAACAACTTCCTAAATCTCATTCATACTCTGGCCAAAGATTCTTAATCATATCATAGAGTATTCTTCCTCAAATGGTTTGAAGGCTAGAGATCCTTCGTTGTGCATTCACTTGCCTCCGTGGCTAAGTGGCTTAACCCCAACTATGTCGTGGACACCCTCTGATAGAGTGACTTTTGACATAGTCAAAGATTAAGGACCTAACCACAAGACAACTATGATGCCTCAGGTCAAAGGACTACTTTGCATTATCCCAACCATGAGTTCTCATGTGACATGAGTATGAGAACTCCTCGTTGATTGTGTTTGATGGAGTCATTCTCTATTGAGCACCTACATGCTTGTCTTGGTGTCGATCACACCAATGACTCGAGACCAGTCACTTCCTAAGAGAAGACATAACATGCACTGATCTTAACGGACTGTCAATGCCCAATTGGCAATCCTATGATTAGGAACGTTTAGGTTATGTATAAGAAGGAGAATAGTCTCTTGAATCTAACTTTTTAAGATCACAGTCTCCCAATTACATATTCCTTGGAC